>NC_084626.1:18469998-18612498 GCF_033978795.1 Nerophis ophidion
ATCTTCTTCCGCTTATCCGAGATCGGGTCGCGGGGGCAACAGCCTAAGCAGGGAAGCCCAGACTTCCCTTTCCCCAGCCACTTCGTCTAGCTTCTCCCGGGGGATCCTGAGGCGTTCCCAGGCCAGCCGGGAGACATAGTCTTCCCAACGTGTCCTGGGTCTTCCCCGTGGCCTCCTACCGGTTGGACGTGCCCTAAACACCTCCCTAGGGAGGCGTTCGGGTGGCATCCTGACCAGATGCCCGAACCACCTCATCTGGCTCCTCTCGATGTGGAGGAGCAGCAGCTTTACTTTGAGCTCCTCCCGGATGGCATGTCTAAGGAAGAGGCCCGCCACACGGCGGAGGAAACTCATTTCGGCCGCTTGTACCCGTGATCTTATCCTTTCAGTCATGACCCAAAGCTCATGACCATAGGTGAGGATGGGAACGTAGATCGACCGGTAAATTGAGAGCTTTGCCTTCCGGCTCAGCTCCTTCTTCACCACAACGGATCGGTACAACGTCCGCATTACTGAAGACGCCGCACCGATCCGCCTGTCGATCTCACGATCCACTCTTCCCCCACTCGTGAACAACCTGAACTCCTCCACTTGGGACAGGGGCTCCTCCCCAACCCGGAGATGGCACTCCACCCTTTTCCGGGCGAGAACCATGGACTCAGACTTGGAGGTGCTGATTCTCATTCCGGTCGCTTCACACTCGGCTGCAAACCGATCCAGTGAGAGCTGAAGATCCCGGTCAGATGAAGCCATCAGGACCACATCATCTGCAAAAAGCAGAGACCTAATCCTACGGTCACCAAACCGGAACCCCTCAACGCCTTGACTGCGCCTAGAAATTCTGTCCATAAAAGTTATGAACAGAATCGGTGACAAAGGACAGCCTTGGCGGAGTCCAACCCTCACTGGAAATGTGTTCGACTTACTGCCGGCAATGCGGACCAAGCTCTGGCACTGATCGTACAGGGAGCGGACCGCCACAATAACACAGTCCGATACCCCATACTCTCTGAGCACTCCCCACAGGACTTCCCGAGGGACACGGTCGAATGCCTTCTCCAAGTCCACAAAGCACATGTAGACTGGTTGGGCAAACTCCCATGCACCCTCAAGAACCCTGCCGAGAGTATAGAGCTGGTCCACAGTTCCACGACCAGGACGAAAACCACACTGTTCCTCCTGAATCCGAGGTTCGACTATCCGGCGTAGCCTCCTCTCCAGTACACCTGAATAAACCTTACCGGGAAGGCTGAGGAGTGTGATCCCACGATAGTTGGAACACACCCTCCGGTCCCCCTTCTTAAAGAGAGGGACCACCACCCCGGTCTGCCAATCCAGAGGTACCACCCCCGATGTCCACGCGATGCTGCAGAGTCTTGTCAACCAAGACAGCCCCACAGCATCCAGAGCCTTAAGGAACTCCGGGCGGGTCTCGTCCACCCCCGGGGCCTTGCCACCGAGGAGCTTTTTAACTACCTCAGCGACCTCAGCCCCAGAAATAGGAGAGACCACCACAGATTCCCCAGGCACTGATTCCTCTTAGGAAGACGTGTTGGTGGGATTGAGGAGGTCTTCGAAGTATTCCTCCACCTATCCACAACATCCGCAGTTGAGGTCAGCAGAACACTATCCGCACCATACACGGTGTTGATAGTGCACTGCTTCCCCTTCCTGAGGCGGCGGACGGTGGTCCAGAATCGCTTCGAAGCCGTCCGGAAGTCGTTTTCCATGGCTTCCCCGAACTCCTTCCATGTCCGAGTTTTGCCTCAGCGACCGCTGAAGCCGCACACCGCTTGGCCTGTCGGTACCTATCTACTGCCTCCGGAGTCCTATGAGCCAAGAGGACCCGATAGGACTCCTGCTTCAGCTTGACGGCATCCCTCACCGCTGGTGTCCACCAAGGGGTTTTAGGATTGCCGCCACGACAGGCACCAACTACGTTGCGGCCACAGCTCCGATCAGCCGCTTCGACAATAGAGGTGCGGAACATGGTCCACTCGGACTCAATGTCCAGCACCTCCCTCGTGACATGTTCGAAGTTCTTCCGGAGGTGGGAATTGAAACTTTCTCTGACAGGAGACTCTGCCAGACGTTCCCAGCAGACCCTCACAGTGCGTTTGGGCCTGCCAGGTCGGTCCGGCATCCTCCCCCACCATCGCAGCCAACTCACCACCAGGTGGTGATCGGTAGAAACCTCCGCCCCTCTCTTCACTCGAGTGTCCAAAACATAAGGCCGCAAATCCGATGACACAACTACAAAGTCGATCATGGAACTGCGGCCTAGGGTGTCCTGGTGCCAAGTGCACATATGGACACCCTTATGTTTGAACATGGTGTTTGTAATGGACAAATTGTGACGAGCACAAAAGTCCAATAACAAAACACCACTCTGGTTCAGATCCGGGCGGCCATTCTTCCCAATCACGCCTCTCCAGGTTTCACTGTCGTTGCCAACATGAGCGTTGAAGTCCCACAGTAGGACAAGGGAATCACCCGGGGGAGCACTTTCCAGTACTCCCTCGAGTGTACCCAAAAAGGGTGGGTACTCTGAACTGCCGTTTGGTGCGTAAGCACAAACAACAGTCAGGACCCGTACCCCCACCTGAAGGCGGAGGGAGGCTACCCTTTCGTCCACTGGGTTGAACTCCAACGTGCAGGCTTTAAGCCGGGGGGCAACCAGAATTGCCACCCCAGCCCGTTGCCTCTCACTGTCGGCAACGCCAGAGTGGAAGAGGGTCCAGTCCCTCTCGAGAGAAGTGGTTCCAGAGCCCTTGCTGTGCGTCGAAGTGAGCCGGAACTTCTCCACTTCGCGCACTAGCTCAGGCTCTTCCCCCCCCAGTGAGGTGACGTTCCACGTCCCAAGAGCTAGCTTCTGTAGCCGAGGATCGGACCGCCAAGTGCCCTGCCTTCGGCTGCCGCCCAGCTCACATTGCACCCGACCTCTATGGCCCCTGCTATGGGTGGTGAGCCCATTGGAGGGGTGACCCACGTTGCCTCTTCGGGCTGTGCCCGGCCGGGCCCCATGGGAACAGGCCCGGCCACCAGGCGCTCGCCATCGTGCCCCACCTCCGGGCCTGGCTCCAGAGGGGGGCCCCGGTGACCCGCGTCCGGGCGAAGGAAATCTGGGTCCATGTTTTATCTTCTTCATAGAGGTCTTCGAGCTGCTCTTTGTCTGATCCCTCACCTAGAACCTGTTTGCCTTGGGAGACCCTACCAGGGGGCATAAAGCCCCCGGACAACATAGCTCCTAGGATCATTGGGACACGCAAACTCCTCTACCACGATAAGGGGATTTTTATTGGGCCAATAAATTGACTAGCATTAGAATTCATTTGTATTATTAGAGAAACAAATGTGTTTTCTTCATTGAAGTAATATATTATTAACATCATCACATTGAATGTTTGGGAGAATGATTTTGTTAAGGCTAGATTTACTAATATAGACATTATGATTTCATATCTATTCATCCAGTCGGACATAAAAATAACATCTATCATTTTCTTACAGGACAATTGTCCTTATATAGAGGAGACACTATTTCTATCATTGCATACGTCAGGGATCATTTTTGAAAGATTGAATGGCCCTGTGATGAGGTGGCGACTTGTCCGCGGTGCACCCCACTTTCCGCCCTAAAGCAGCTGGGATAGGCTCCAGCACCCCTGCAACTCCGGGAAGGACAAGTGGTAGAAAATGGATGGAATTTACTGTATCAGCGATATAATGTTTGTCTGATCTTGAATGGGATTGTGCTGAAAATTGTAATTTTCCTGAAGGAACTCTCCTGACGGAATAAATACATTACTATCTATCTATCTATCTATAATATAACATGTTTAGGAACCTATAACCTCTGAGTGCTGATATTAGTATTTGTGCAATGAAAATATAGTGCAATGGTGCTATACAGTGTCTCATCCCAAGTTTTTGGGATATGAGCCATCTCTCCACTAAATGCTATGGGCAAAGTTTTGGACAACTAACTTCCTTGGTGTCATGACAGTTATGTAAGATACTACCAAAAGATTGGGTCTACTCGCGAGCATTAGCTTATAGCTAGAGATGGACATACATTTTTCAAAAGGAAGGACACAAGTGAGAATGAAAGACAGTGCTGAGAAGAAGGAGTGGATGGTATTCATTGAATTAAAGAAATAAATCATCAACAAAATGACATAGTGTAGCTAGCAAACTTCGTGAAGCATTTGGACCATAGCAATATTAGTCTGCACCATACTAAAGTGGAATGAGTCGAAGACTCCAGCCAATGAGGTTAAACAATTTCTAAACCCAGACATTTATCTATGAAAATATAGAGAAGCTGCTGATGGTGTGTTTGACGGAAAAGCAGCTGGAGGGAGATACTATAGAAGTCCACTCTCGAGGTAAATGCTGTACATTATTGTAATATTTCTTATCTAAAAGCTAATACTTCTCAAAAGACATGAGAAATGTTAAAATGTTGCTGCTTTGAGAAATGATGGCAACAAAAAAAATATCCAATAAAACAAACCACCTGACCGACTTTTTCGTACTAGGGAAAAAAAGATACACTTCAAGATGTTAAATTTTTTTAAATGCAATTTTGTTGACTTGATAATTAATTATTTGTAATTGTTTTTAGGTCTAAATACAAAATATCTCATTGTTTTCTTACTTGGTGAGAAAGCTAAGAAAAGTTGCTTTGAAATCTAAAGTTTTTATTCTGTTATGTGCTACCGAATCAACAACAAGGCAAAACATATATCATATTATCATACATTTAGAAGCAGGATAAAAATGTTTTTTTTTTTTTTGCTTATCATCTTAGACTCGATGCATTTGTGTCCCACAAAATGTTTTCTACTTCCTCAGGGGGGCGTAACCGAAAATAATTGAGAAGCATGAGTGTAGCGCAACTGTAGATGTGGTGTAACTCCGCCACCACAAGCCCAGGGAGTGTGCAATACCACATGCGATCAGAAAACCTCCAGAAGCATGCAAGCCAACCTTTATCACTTCCATAAGTGCTAAGAAAACACCGCTTGGAGAAACTTGCCTGTCGTTTGGCAACACTTTGAACGCCCCTCTTTTGTTATGGGCTCGTGAAAAATAAAGCAAAAAGGCAAACTGTAACATGGAAATAAATACATTTATGAAGTACATGAGTTAGATTACGTGTTTTTTAACTAATGTAAATTTATAGGTATCAGTATCGATTACTGAAGTTTTGGTATCATAACAACCCTAATAAAAAGTCAGAACAGTACACAAACCTCAATTTAGTTGGATTAAATTCCTTGAAATGATATCATAAAGTGAAATCAGTGAGGGAAAGCAGTGCTAAAAGTCAAACACACTTGGTTTTACTGAAATAAAAAAACAATAACAGTGGAAATATAAACTGAGGTAAAACATTTGCAATATTTTTTAATTTTCAAAAAAAGCACAGAATGCTTTAAAAGTGGCTCATTACAGTGAAAGGAATCATCTTACATCCTCCTTCACGTCACTTACATAACAATATTACCATCCACGATTAAGTCATACAGGTCAATAGGGTTTTCTTCCATGTGCAGAGAGAAAGTCCTGCCTTTCTGCAGCTGTTGGCATGTCAGGTTTCACTCCTTCTCTCCTCCTCTGCACCATGATGTTGTGCTGTGAAGACCACATTAGAAACACTCTTACCACAAATCCACACAACTTTGGGAAGGTAGACCTAATCACACTGCATATTGAGAAGTCACCATTAGATGGTGATATAATGCTAGAAGTATTTAAGACTGGCAACTGTGAGCTATATTCTTAGTAAGATATATAACATTCATGATGCATCATGAATATGAAGAACTATAAGATGAGCTGCAGCGCTTGAAAGGCTGGCCCAGATTTATGTAATAATTTCACTTTTAATTTCACTTCAATTGAGTTTCTGAAAATTAGTGTGAGAGGGTTTTAAAATGTTACATTTCCCCTCAGGAATTAATAAAGTATTTCTGGTTCTGATTCAGTGCTTTGTAGTGATGGTCAGATGAAGCCTCATGAGGCATTGAAACACTTGAGCCAATTGGTTCCAGAATTTCTGAAGCTTCAATACATGCTTCGGCACAAGACTCCACCTGCTGGTCAAATGTATGATTACAAACAGCTGCATCTTAACTACATAATGTGTGATGCATTGAAATGTGGCGTCTATTAGGCCTCTTGGAAATGTCAATGAATCACAATAAATGTTTGACAAAAGTATAATAAAGTATGTTTCATGCATTATATTTGTACATATATTATTGTGTGTTTATATTTTGCCAACATGGTAGAATCATATTAATAGGGCAGGTTGTTTAATGTTTTTTCTGTCACCTTGAGGAAATGGCATAAAGAGGAAAATTACAATATAATGTAACTTGGATAATGATGTACAGAACAGAGGGGATTTTATTAATTTTTAGTTTTGGTTTTAGGCGATTCATTTTTGTTTTTTTTGACAAAACCTCTCCGTTATCCGGTTATTGATTTCTGGAAGCTGGTTAAAAAGAAAAAACACACAATGCTTTACTTTAATAAATGTAATGTTTACAGTGGTAAACACATTTAGGAACTGACACTGCCAAGAATCGAACCCACGTCTTGTAGAATAAAAGGTGAAAGTGCGTGCTATTGTGCTACCAAATATCTGATGACGTCGCCGATCGAAGGTGGAAAATGTTATGTTTATTAAATGGATATCAAGTTTATCGTTTGGATTCAGTTTGTCGTCCTTCTTTGATTCTAGCAGCGTTTTAAAAAACTATTTTTTTTCTTTATCCATATTCCAAACCGACCACAAGTCTCAAAAGCTCACATTTTTAATGAAGCTTGGGCAGCATTATAAGTTGTCAAATTTCCCGGCAAAACTGAACCCGGTCCTGAAACAGTCACGTGGTACAAGCGTACAGCGAGGCTGAACCACGTACCGAAGCGGTCAGATGGTACAACTTGGCACCGAGGCTTCACGCGTCATCATTTCCGGCTCCTCCCCTAAATGAAGCAAGCTTCGATATGTGTCTCTATTGCTCGACACACGCCTTGAAGCCTCGGCATATTTGGTCCCATCACTACTGCTTTGCTCAAAGGCACCTCAGCAGTAGCTTAGTTTCATAGTTTCTTCCAAGACAGAAAAAAATCATGCATACCCAATATTTTCTACAATCCTTGTAAGACTGGAAGTAGGCGCTGCACATGCTTTTATCATAGTTGTAAGTATCCAAACACTTTTGCGAGGCATCGCTTTCCTAAAAAATACAAAAGAAAGATAATCCAATAAGTTTTACAACATTATATACTGTATAAAACGCATACATTTAATATTGATTCCTAGGTCAAAATATGGAGCACTCACTTGAATGCATGGATTTAAGTCCTGATTCCGAATTTTGCTGGAATTTCTGTCCATTTGTATCTGGAACTCTGAAAAAAAAAAGATGTTACACATACTTGACAAAACAGATGCTTATTATTACTTGTATTCTGCTTTCAACACAGCATTGGTTTAATACCCCCATGTGAAATGTCTATGTTGCTACTAACTACTACTTTTGACCTAATTATGTGAATGCAGGAAAATATTCACGGTTTTCACACTTTTCTCTGTTAAACAATCCACATTTTTTAGCCGGTTCAAATTGTTCCCAAGTCAAAATACTCCCTGCTAATTTTAGTCAATTGCTAGAATTTTACTGACGTCACGTCCGGCTTATATCCTTCCTATTCAATATGCGTTGTGGACAAACAAACTCCGTTCTCTAAGAAAAAATGCCGTATGGTTGTGTTGTTTTCGGCTGTACGAATTGTTCAAATTGCGAAAAGGATAAACGTTTCTTCAGAATCCCTTGAGAGGTAATCAAAAAGGCCCGAAGAGTTACGAAGCAACAACGAGAAAAGCATGCAGCTCACACTCCAGTCCAAGGGAGCATACTCGAAGAACGCAATGGTTTCAGTAATCACTTTGTTAATGTTTTTTTATATACTTTTAACGTATATTACTTCCCCTTTAAGTATGTTCTTGATGTTATTTTTATTTCTTAAACACGTTTGCTACGAGTGTTTCGTAAAGCACCTACTCAGCGTGTCTAAATAAAAGAAGGCAGATGTGAGCAAAACCTAAAAGAGTTAAGCTTTTACCAAAGGCAACAATTATAAATGAAGCTTTCAGCACATACACAATGTTGACATTTATCGTTATATTTTGATAAAGACGGAAAAAACACGCTACACTTTATGATAACCTCTTGAAGAACTCTGAAGAAACGTTTAAACGATTCGTACAACCGAAAACAACACTAGCATAGGGAATTTTTTCTTTGAGAAAGGCTAAATGGTGCCAAGTACCCATTGAAAACAGGTTGACCACCACCAGTATTCATTGGGTAGAAAATGAGCCGCATGTGATGTCAGTAACATCCCAGTAATACACATAAAATACATATTTTTTGTGACCTGACACTATCTGGAAAGCATGCTGACTGTTAGTATTTTTGTTCGGCTTTTCAGCCTTCACACACACTTTCTACGACAATTATTTTTTCTAGTTTCTAATCATGTTGTCAAATGGTTAATTTATACTTTATTGTATTTCAACAAAAATACAACAATAGTTAACAAAATAACCTGTTTGGTTAAAATAGGAGACTCATTATTATAATCCAGGTTTGTACATTTATTTATAGGATGATGAGGTGTTTCATAAAATGTATTGTTTTTCCCCCAGCGTAGTTTAATGCGTCTTGTGGTCGGGTTCGCTTACTGCAGGTATCGCTGTTTGGTAGTGTATTTGGTTTTTGTTGTGTACCCTAAACCGGAAGTAGGTTGACCGGAACATATGCCAAGCTGTCTGCCATCTTGCGGCAGTCCTTTGTCAAGACTTCAGCAGCAGTACTCTGTCATTGTATGTCGTATAACTTTATTGTCTTGACACGAAGTACAACACCTTATCAGCAGCCAATGTCCCTCCACAGTGCAAAGCCACTAAGACAGCAATCCTATCTTCCATGGCGGAAAATAATCTATGTTTTCCTAAACCTACTACTATCACTGGAATAGCTAAACATGCTACACATGCTACACTGTAAGCTAAAGCTCTTAAAAGCAAACAAATGTGGGCGGATCGATAACATTTTGACAACAACGATATCAACCATCTGCGATGAGGTGGCAACTTGTCCAGGGCGTACCCCGACTTTTGCCCGATTGTAGCTGAGATAGGCACTAGCGCCCCCCGCGACCCCATAGGGAATTAGCGGTAGGAAATGGATGGATGGATATCAACTATACAATAGTATAAGTATATGGTCATGACTACAATAGTTGGATCAATATTTTTTAATATCAACAAAAAACATGGTTGATTACCACACTGAAAAACTAATGTGGACACTGCTAATTTCCAAGAGAAGAAGCTAGCGCGCTAATGGCTAGCTAGCTTAGCTGATAAAATGAATGCAAGACACATTAACGTTTATTAAATAAAACTTGGTTGAATTATATCAGTGTCTATTCAAGTACTTTTTGAGCAAATTCAACAACACAGCAATAAGAAGGATAACTGTGATCCTTTAAATCACAATAGTCGTGGTACGGATTGTTACACACCTAATGAATCACAATATTTTGTTTCAAATTAATACCATCATATACAGTCGTGGTCAAATGTTTACATACACTTGAAAGGAATGAGTTTCCAATAATTTCCACAGCTCTTATTTTTTGTGATAGATAGATAGATAGATAGATAGATAGATAGATAGATAGATAGATAGATAGATAGATAGATAGATGGATGGATGGATGGATGGATGGATGGATGGATGGATGGATGGATGGATGGATGGATGGATGGATGGATGGATGGATGGATGGATGGATGGATGGATGGATGGATGGATGGATGGATGGATGGATGGATGGATGGATGGATGGATGGATGGATGGATGGATGGATGGATGGATGGATGGATGGATGGATGGATGGATGGATGGATGGATGGATGGATGGATGGATGGATGGATGGATGGATGGATGGATGGATGGATGGATGGATGGATGGATGGATGGATAGATAGATAGATAGATAGTACTTTATTGATTCCCTCAGGAGAGTTCCTTCAGGAAAAAGTAAAATTATGGATAGATAGAGTGATTGGAGCACATATTGGTGGTCACAAAAAACATTCATGAAGTTTGGTTCTTTTATGAATTTATTATGGGTTTACTGAAAATGTGACCAAATCTGCTGGGTCAAAAGTATACATACAGCAATGTTAATATTTGGTTACATGTTCCTGGGAAAGTTTCACTGGAAAAAGGCGCTTTTGGTAGCCATCCACAAGCTTCTGGTTGAATTTTTGACCACTCCTCTTGACAAAATTGGTGCAGTTCAGCTAAATTTGATGTTTTTCTCACATAAACTTGTTTCATCAGCATTGTCCACACGTTTAAGTCAAGACTTTGGAAAGGCCATTCTAAAACCTTAATTCTAGCCTGATTTTGCCATTTCTTTACCACTTTTGACGTGTGTTTGGGGTCATTGTCCTGTTAGAGCACCCAACTGCGCCCAAGACCCAGCCTCCGGGCTGATGATTTTAGGTTGTCCTGAAGAATTTAGAGGTAATCCTCCTTTTTCATTGTCCCATTTACTCTCTGTAAAGCACCAGTTCCTTTGGCGCAAAAAACAGGGCCATAGTACAATACTACTACCACCATGCTTGACGGTAGGAGTTGTGTTCCTGGGATTAAAGGCCTCACCTTGTCATGATTCATGGCCCGGATCATGTTTTCTTTAGTTATGTTCTGTTAGTTTTGGACTCCCTTAGCTCCTGGTTTGTGCACCTCTAGGTTTGTTTTGGTTTCCATGTGTATTAATTGGGTTCACCTGCCTCTGGTTAGTGGTCTGCACGCTCAGCTGCGGTGAGCACTAATCAGAGAGCTATTCATTCTCGCCACACTCTGTCTGGCTACTCTGTCGCCACACTCATCCCTACACGCCTGCGAAACAGGCGTGTAGGGATGATATGTTTGGAGGAAAAAAACTAAACCTTTTTTTCCTCCGAACATATTGCTGGATATTGTGGCCGAACAGCTCAATTTTTGTTTCATCTGACCACAGAACTTTCCGCCAGAAGGTCTTATCTTTGCACGGAAGTTGGGTCTTGGGCGCAGTTGGGTGTTCCAACAGGACAATGACCCCAAACACACGTCAAAAGTGGTAAAGGAATGGCTAAATCCCATCCACGGGAGCTCGCATTCTTGTTGTCTCTCCTTCGACAAATGAACAAAGCTTTTTGCTAAGTAGCATCACAGCTGACCCGGACATTGGAAAGTTCTCTTGCCGTCTGTGAAGTGTTGTATCCCAAATAGCTGCAATCGCTTTCTCTTAAGGTATTCATGTGTGATTTCCACAAGCGTCTGTACATGTAGAACAGACCTGGGCAAATTAAGGCCCGGGGGTCACATGCGGCCCGTTAAGCTTTTTGATCTGGCCCGCCGGACATTCCCAAATATTTTTTTAAATCTTTAGGATGGACAGTGTAGCTGCCATAATGATGTGCAGTGATGTTTTCTAATGACCGGAAGTCTTGATCTATACAGAGTATTTCAATGGTTGGAATCTGCGCTTTTGCATGATATACTAGTTATTATGGTCATATAATTAGTTACTATAGTCAACTAATTAGTTACTATGGTAATGTAAGTCACAGCAGCTCAGATGAGGCACCAAGCAGTGTGGGCGGGAAGTGTTTCCAGAGCCTGAAATGCGGGTGTCAGGGACAGACAAGGAAGGAGATTTTTACAACAAAGTTCTAAAGCTTAGTAATAAAACAGATGTATCAGATTGTATGTGGGTTTTTTTTTACCCCTTGCATTCATATTTTGCTGTTTACTTGCTTCTAAAATATGTGCGACCCCGAACGGGACAAGCGGTAGAAAATGGATGGATGGATGGATGGATGGAGAGGGGGTGTTAAGTTCATATATTTTCAATATTCAGTGCTTTTTTTTCCTGCATAGTTAATATAGTAAATCCCACATTATTGTCATGTACATTCTGTGTGTCTCCTTCAGTAGAACATTTTTAATTCAATTCCGTTTTTTAAGGTGGTCTGTTTTTAGCATTCAATCACAAATTATTGTGAGGTTTTGTATTAGTGTTCCTAAAGAAAGATATACCGGACCCCAGACACATTTGTTTCTCTAAAGTTGGCCCCCCGAGTCAAAATAATTGCCCAGGCCTGATGTAGAAGGAGAAACACGGGCATTTCTGGATGACTTGCCTTCATATTTCCAGTGGTTAGCTCCGAGCTTTATTATGAAGCTGGCTGTAGCGCGTTCTTTCTGACATCACCTCCTGTGTGGGCGAGGTCTTTCTGGCGTCACTTCCTCTCCGAACTCACTTTGTAAACGATTAACAAGTCTATACAAAGCTAGGAGCCAGAGATTCAAGAATTACACGGCTGACTTACAGTTGTAAAAATTTGTCCGAGGAGGGGAACCTTAAACGATGGTTTAGTGTGGCTGAAATGGGGCTTAGGCTAAATAATTATTTGTTTAAGGGGTTAACGACTTAGTGTAGACATGGCCTAAGTGTCTTCCCTCATTAAGGTTAGGGTTAGAGTTAGGGTACTTAAAATATGTTCCCTTAGTGTCCAAATAACTCTAAATTAAGTCGTTACTTAGAATATGGTCCCCTAGTGTCCAAATAACTCTAAATTAAGTCTTTGTTAATTAGAATATATTCCCCATACTAAAGTGTTACCATGTGTTTTGTTGACTTGCCGTAAAAAAACAAAACACATCCCAATCATAGAATGTGTCTTATTTCCCAAGGCACATGGCAACTCACTCGCCAGAAAAAAGCCCGGAGGCTGGGTCTTGGGCGCAATTGGGTGTTCCAACAGGACAATGACCCCAAACACACGTCAAAAGTGGTAAAGAAATGGCTAAATCAGGCTAGAATAAGGGTTTTAGAATGGCCTTCCCAAAGTCCTGACTTAAAGGCCTACTGAAATGAGTATTTCTTATTTAAACGGGGATAGCAGGTCCATTCTATGTGTCATACTTAATCATTTCGCGATATTGCCATATTTTTGCTGAAAGGATTTAGTAGAGAACATCCACGATAAAATTCGCAACTGGAGAAAAGCCCTGCCTCTACCGGAAGTCCCAGACAATGACGTAACCCGTTGAGGGCTCCTCACATATTCACATTGTTTATAATGGGAGCCTCCAACAAAAAGGACTATTCGGACCGAAAAAACGACAATTTCCCCATTAATTTGAGCAAGGATGAAAGATTCGTGTTTGAGGATATTGATAGCGACGGACTAGAAAAAAAAAACGCGATTGTGATCGCGTTGCATTGAGACGGATTCATATGTTTTTAGAGACATTTACTAGGATAATTCTGGCAAATCCCTTATCTTTCTATTGTGTTGCTAGTGTTTTAGTGAGTTCAACAGTACCTGATAGTCGGAAGTATACGTCTACGGCCGGGTGTTGACGCGCAGTGTCTCGGGGAAGTCGACGGCAGCTGTACGGGAGGCGCAAACTCAGCTGATCTCCTGTAAGAAGCGACTTTTTAACCACAATTTTCTCACCGAAACCTGCTGGTTGACAAGTGGTAGTGATCCATGTCCGCTGTGATCCATAGGAAAGTTTCAACTCCGTGAATTTTAAACAAGGAATCACCGTGTGGTTGTGTGGCTAAAGGCTAAAGTTTCCCAACTCCATCTTGCTACTTTAACTTCTCCAATATTAATTGAACAAATTGCAAAAGATTCAGCAACACAGTTCTCGAAAATACTGTGTAATTATGCCGTTAAAGCAGACGACATTTAGCTGTGTGTGTGCGTAGCGCTCATACTTCCTAAAAACCTGTGACGTCTGGCGTACACGTCATCATTACACAACGTTTTCAAGACGAAACTCCCGTGATATTTAAAATTGCATTTTAGTAAACTAAAAAGGCCGTATTGGCATGTGTTGCATTGCTAAGATTTCATCATTGATATATAAACTATCAGACTGCGTGTTGGGTAGTAGTGGGTTTCAGTAGGCCTTTAAACTTATGGACAATGCTGAAGAAACAAGTCCATGTCAGAAAACCAACACATTTAGCTGAATTGTACCAATTTTGTCAAGAGGAGTAGTTAAAATTTCAACCAGAAGCTTGTGGATGGCTACCAAAAGCGCCTTATTGCAGTGAAACTTGCCAAGGGACATGTGACCAAATATTAACATTGCTGTATGTATACTTTTGACCCAGCAGATATGGTCACATTTTCAGTACACCCATAATAAATTCATAAAAGAACCAAACTTCATGAATGTTTTTTGTCCATATATGACATACGTACATGTATTTAGATATATATTTATCCCTTTTTATGCAGTTGTATTTATTGAACTGTTACTCCAGTAAATGACTTACCAGTGAAGAGCAAGGACGAGACTGTAACCTTAAGAAAACTTTTCATCCAACTAATCCATGGACTTCAGGGTCTGGTGAAGAAGGAATATATTAAAATCAATCCGCAGATTTGAGTGTTGAATGTAAATAAAAAATGTGATATTAATCCTCAGATTTGAGTATCCGCTTCAAGCTAATGCTAACAGCACTGCTTCCACTGTGTACCAGGAAACGCAACAGCACATCTAGTTTTGAGTGACAGCAACATCGGCCAATAGAATCCCGTCCAACTTGTCTTCTCCGACGGACAAGGAAATTAGCCAATGGTTATTGAGTTAGAGATTCAAGGTTTCCTAGAGGTTTAAGTCGAATAAAACAGGTTTGGAAGGTTTGAAAAAAATGGTACTGGATTCTCAAAATGTTGTTGACGCCAATGAATCCAAATCACTTTGATATGAGTGTAGAAACGAATCATTCAAAAAATGTAAAGGAAGTTTGGAACTTTAAAGGGGCGTGACTTAGCCCATAGTGCGGTTGCATTGCAGCGCACACACAATGGCTGCTCTAAAGATAGGAAAGGAAACAAATTTCGGGCCCGTCGCGTCTAGCAAAAAATATGAGAAAAAAATTATTAAAAATTCTAAAAATAGTTGAAAGTCCAGAAAAACACAACAGAAAGGATGCCAAAGCGTCCAGGGTAAGTTTCATGTCAGTTTGATATACCGTTACTCATTTGTTGAATTAAAATATCGGGGTTATTCAAATTATGAGAAACGGGTGAGCTGAGGGGGGAAAAAGTTGGACACCGCGTACAAGTTATATTATTGTGGGGGAAAAAAGACGTCCACAACTAATTGTGTCAAAGTTGCTATGACTGTCACGGTGCCACAATCACCTATGTGCACTTTGTGGAAATATATATTAAAAAAAAAAGATCCGAATTAAGTTGATGCAAGTTGACCGCAGCCTGCTCAACTTGTCCTGTTTGAAAATAACAAACCTTTTCGCTTGCTGTCAATTTAGTTGACGTTTCGGTTTCACTTCACGTTTCTGATCGATTCAAATCATCTCGGAACGTCATTTTTTGGGATCCATCACAGCCTTGACACATCCTGACAGTTGCTATAAAAATGATAATAATAATGATCAAACAGCCAAATGTTGATGTGTTGGTGAGTTAATAGGCGCTTACTCCTTGTTTGATGACATTTCACCTTTTTCCACGACAACAAATCCCACGTTCACCACACAATTTGCCCATTTTCTTGTTCATTTTTGTGGTACGAGCACGAATTGACAAAGTGTATATGGTTTGCAATGGTTAGTGACAATATTACATGATGATGTTTTACATCCTGTCTCGCAGACTCTTGAGTCCTGCATGACGTCATCAACATGTCCATGTGCAACTAGCCTGCCTTAGGGGCGCCATGGCGTCAGGAACCCAGGTCCACTTGGACCAGGTCCTGGACAAGGCAAAGCCGGAGGCACCCATAGGGAGGCGCAGGCGAGCAGAAGGAAAACCCAAGAAGAATTTCCCCTGCGAAGACTGCGAGAAAGCTTTCAACAGTGTGGAGAAACTGAAGGTGCATTCCTACTCTCACACCGGAGAGAGACCATACTTCTGCTCCCAGCCTGGATGCACCAAGGCCTTTGTCTCCAAATACAAGCTGCTAAGGTATCTGCAAGCATCTGTGGATGGCAGCTGTACTTGTACTGATGTGTTTGGTAACACCTTAGAATGGGGAACATATTTACCATTAATTAGTTGCTTATTAACATGCAAATTAGGAACATATTGGCTCCCAAAGAGTAATTATTAAGTAGTTATTAAGGCCTGATTCTGCATGGCCTTATTATACAACCAGTAAGCCATTAACTAAGGCCCTGTTTACATTAAGCCGGGTAAGTGTCATGTCTTGTGATCATGTTTTGTTTAGTTATGTTCTGTTTTGTTTAGGACTCCTTTAGTTCCTGTTTGTGCACCTCCCTGAGTTTGTTTTGGTTGCCATGGTTGCAAACTATGTTCACCTGTCTCTGATTAGTGTTTGGCCGCTTACCTGCCACCCGAGCTCTAGTCAGAGGCATTATTTAAGCCAGCCATTGCCGGTGAATCGGCCTTGTGTCATCGTTCTTTTCATGCTGTCACGCCCCTACAAAGAGCTTCCCCCCGGAAGATATTTGGCGTGACAGCCCCTCTAATGCCTGAAGGACCCCAATGAGGGTGGAAGGACCTTAGAACAGTCCACAAAGCTGCCTGTTTTAAAAACATTATAATTGGCTCATTGTCATTGGTGAAAAATAACGGTGAGGAAAAAATATTAGCATTCCAGCATGCTAACTTTTCAAGCTATTTTTGCTTCGCTAATTTTGCAGCTGTAACCCTTAAGAGTCATATAACTTGGTATTATCACCCCCTCATTGGGGGCCTTCAGGCATTAGAGGGGCTGTCACGCCAAATGTCTTTGAACAGACATCTCTCTGTTCATGCTAGTTTTTTTCTCCTCATAGTTCATGTTGCTCGTTTCACGTCACAGTAAGTGTTTTTTTGGTTTCATGTCCATAGTCTGTCTAAGTTAGTTTTTGTTTCCCTATGCTAAGTTTGTGTCTCCGCCTTGTGCACGCCTTGTTAGTGTTAAAATTAAATCATGTTTTCACCTTCACGCCATGTCCCGAGTAGTCCGTCTGCCTTCCTGGGAGAACGACCCCTTAGCAAGCTGCGACAACCCCATCTTGACAGAATACACTTACTGTGACGCGAAACGGGCAGCATGAACTATGAGGTGAAAAAAACTAGCATGAAAAGAACAATGATGCAAGGCCGACTGACCAGTAATGGCAGGCTTAAATCATGCCTCTGATTAGTGCTTGGGTAGCAGGTGAGCTCCCGAACACTAATCAGAAACATAATTTGCAACCATGGCAACCAAAACAAACTCAGGGAGGTGCACAAACAGGAACTAAAATAGACCGAACATAAATAAACAAAACATGATCACAAAACATGACAATAAGGTCATCCAAGGTAAATCACACCTAACCTTATCTGTGTCCACACACAACAATTCCACCGTTTAAAATCCCCGCCCCCCTCCGTCCGCCGGAGCAACGCGACCTAGAACGCATGCGCGGAAAATGCAAACGTCATAGCATTGTCACCTCCAGTGTAGCTTTGTATGCAAGTTTTTAAATGTAACTTATCCGAACAATATCCAGTGTTGTGGTATTTCAATTAACTAGAATCCAGTGTGCGGAGGGGCCCTATTGTAGTGAATCACACCTGAGCCATCATAAATTAATCAAATCTTTATTAGATACGTCAACAATGTCATAAAGAACATTTTACAACAATCAATCTTGGGACCTAGATATCTGGTCAGGACACTTTCTCGTATGCTTTCATCTTCTTTGTCCATTTCTTTTTGGTGATTTCATATACAATGGACCGAGACGTCGAGTCCATGACAAACATGGCGGACAATAACTGATACAGACTGCTTTGCCAGTCCAAATGCATTCGCCGTTTTCCGTAGTCTTCCGTCGACGGCCAGGTAATACAAAGCACACGCTAACTTTTTTATCACATCCACTGGAGTTCGCATTCTTATTGTCTCTCCTTCAACAAATGGACAAAGGTTTTTGCTAAGTAGCATCACAGCTTACCCGGACATTGGAAAGTTCTCTTGCCGTCTGTGAAGTGTTGTATCCCAAATAGCTGAAATCGCTTTCTCTTATGGTATTCATGTGTGATTTCCACAAGCGTCTGTACATGTAGAACAGACCTGGGCAAATTAAGGCCTGGGGGCCACATCCGGCCCGTTAAGCTTTTTGATCTGACCCGCCGGACATTCCCAAATACATTTTTTAGATCTTTAGGATGGAAAGTATAGCTGCGATTATGATTTGCAGTGATGTTTTCTAATGACCGGAAGTCTTGAACTATACAAAGTATTTAAGGATAGGATAGGATAGGATAGGATAGGATAGGTTTTATTGTGATTGCACAAGTACAACGAAACTTTGTTTTCTGCACAAACCTGTTCAAGATTAGACAAACAAACAGTGTACAGGGCTACAGAACAAGAATGCTGATGGGTCGCCATAAGGCGCCTCGGAAAAGATGGGAAAAAGGTCAACGTTGGGGAAGGATGAGTAAAAAAATACAATCTAGACTGGGCTCCTAAGGGGGCCCAGTCTGGAGTGGGAAAATCCTCTATAGCAAAGCACATATACATATTACAACATACATCTTGAGATATCTAGCAACAGAGAGGGTCGCCAGGCACGCAGCACTGCTTCTTCTCCCAAGAGTCCGTCGTGTGTCCAGCAACAACCGCTTCGTCACGACAGCAGGCTACCCCAAACCCAAGATCTTGTCAATTTTGTTGAGACCAGTTAAATAGTTCCAATGTTTAGATTTGGAGAGCAGTGCAAAAAGAGGCAACAAGAAAGTTAAGACAAGACAAAAAAGAAGCAAGCAGGAGAGATAAGGGAGAGGAAAGGGGAACGTCCACCCTCGATGAGTGCCAGAGAGAAAATGGTTCGAATCTGTGCTTTTGCATGATGTACTAGTTACTATGGTCATATAATTGGTTACTATGGTCAACTAATTAGTTACTATGGTAAGTCGGCTTCACGGTGGCAGAGGGGTTAGTGCGTCTGCCTCACAATACGAAGGTCCTGCAGTCATGGGTTCAAATCCAGGCTCGGGATCTTCCTGTGTGGAGTTTGCATGTCCTACCCGTGAATGCGTGGGTTCCCTCCGGGTACTCCGGCTTCCTCCCACTTCCAAAGACATGCACCTGGGGATAGGTTGATTGGCAACACTAAATTGTCCCTAGTGTGTGAATGTGAGTGTGAATGTTGTCCGTCTATCTGTGTTGGCCCTGCGATGAGGTGGCGACTTGTCCAGGGTGTACCCCGCCTTCTGCCCGATTGTAGCTGAGATAGGCGCCAGCGCCCCCAGCGACCCCAAAAGGGAATAAGTGGTAGAAAATGGATGAAATGGTAATGTAAGTCACAGCAGCTCAGACGAGGCACCAAGCAGTGTGGGCGGGGAGCGTTTCCACAGAAAGTTTCCAGAGCCTGAAATGGGGGTGTCAGGGACAGACAGGGAAGTAGATTTTTACAAGAAAGTTCTAAAGCTTAGTAATAAAACAGATGTATCAGATTGTAGGTTGTTTTTTTTTTACCCTTCGCATTCATATTTTGCTGTTTACTTGCTTCGAAAATATGTGCGACTCCGAACGGGACAAGCGGTACAAAATGGATGGATGGATGGATGGATGGAGAAGGGGTGTAACGTTCATATACTGTCACTATTCAGTGTTTTTTTTTCCTGCATAGTTAATATCGTAAATCCCACATTATTGTCATGTACATTCTGTGTGTCTCCTTCAGTAGAACATTTTTAATTCAATTCCGTTTTTTAAGGCGGTCTGTTTTTAGCGTTCAATCAGACATTATTGTGAGGTTTTGTACTAGTGTTCCTAAAGATAAATATACCGGCCCCCAGACACATTTGATTCTCTTAATTTGGCCCCCTGAGTCAAAATAATTGCCCAGGCCTGATGTAGAAGGAGAAACACGGGCATTTCTGGATGACTTGTCTTCATATTTCCAGCGGTTAGCTCCGAGCTTTATTATGAAGCTGGCTGTGGTGCGTTCTTTCTGACATCACTTCCTGTGTGGGCGAGGTCTTTCTGGCGTCACTTCCTCTCCGAACTCACTCTGTAAACAATTAACGAGTCTATACAAAACTAGGAGGCGGAGATTCAAGAATTTTATGGCTGACTTACAGTTGTAAAATTTGTCTGAGGAGGGGAACCTTACACGATGGTTTATTGTGGCTGAAATGGGGCTTAGGCTAAATAATTATTTGTTTGAGGGGTTAACGACTTAGTGTAGACATGGCCTAAGTGTCTTTCCTCAATAAGGTTAGGGTTAGGTTTAGGGTACTTAGAATATGTTCCCTTAGTGTCCAAATACCTCTAAATTAAGTCTTTGTTACTTAGAATATGTCCCCCTAGTGTCCAAATAACTCTAAATTAAGTCTTTGTTACTTAGAATATGTTCCCTTGGTGTCCAAATAACTCTAAATTAAGTCTTTGTTACTTAGAATATGTTCCCCTGGTGTCCAAATAACTCTAAATTAAGACTTTGTTGCTTAGAATATGTTCCCCTGGTGTCCAAATAACTCTAAATTAAGTCTTTGTTACTTAGAATATGTTCCCCTAGTGTCCAAATAACTCTAAATTATTTTTATTACTTAAAATATATTCTCCTGGTGTCCAAATAACTCTAAATTAAGTCTTTGTTACTTAGAATATGTTCCCCTAGTGTCCAAATAACTCTAAATTATTTTTTTATTACTTAAAATATGTTCCCCTGGTGTCCAAATAACTCTAAATTAAGTCTTTGTTACTTAGAATATGTTCCCCTAGTGTCCAAATAACTCTAAATTATTTTTTATTACTTAGAATATGTTCCCTTGGTGTCCAAATAACTCTAAATTAAGTCTTTGTTACTTAGAATATGTTCCCCTAGTGTCCAAATAACTCCAAATTAGGTCTTTGTTACCTAGAATATGTTCCCCAATGTCCAAATAACTCTAAATTAAGTCTTTGTTACCTAGAATATGTTCCCCTGGTGTCAAAATAACTCTAAATTAAGTCTTTGTTACCTAGAATATGTTCCCCTGGTGTCCAAATAACTCTAAATTAAGTATTTGTTACCTGGAATATGTTCCCCTAGTGTCCAAATAACTCTAAATTAAGTCTTTGTTACCTAGAATATGTTCCCATATGTCCAAATAACTCTAAAATAAGTATTTGTTACCTAGAATATGTTCCCATAGTGTCCAAATAACTCTAAATTAAGTCTTTGTAACTTAGAATATGTTACCCTAGTGTCCAAATAACTCTAAATTAAGTCTTTGTTACGTAGAATATTTTCCCCTAGTGTCCAAATTTGTTACCTAGAATATGTTCCCCTGGTGTCCAAATAACTCTAAATTAAGTCTTTGTTACCTAGAATATGTTCCCCTAGTGTGCAAATAACTCTAAATTAAGTCTTTGTTACTTAGAATATGTTCCCCTAGTGTGCAAATAACTCTAAATTAAGTCTTTGTTACTTAGAATATGTTCCCCTATGTCCAAATAACTCTAAATTAAGTCTTTGTCACCTAGAATGTTTCCCAAGTGTCCAAATAACTCTAAATTAAGTCTTTGTTACCTAGATTATGTTCCCCTATGTCCAAATAACTCTAAATTAAGTCTTTGTTACCTGGAATATGTTCCCCTATGTCCAAATAACTCTAAATTAAGTCTTTGTTACCTAAAATATGTTCCCCTATGTCCAAATAACTCTAAATTAAGTCTTTGTTACCTAGAATATGTTCCCCTATGTCCAAATAACTCTAAATTAAGTCTTTGTTACCTAGAATATGTTCCCCTATGTCCAAATAACTCTAAATTAAGTCTTTGTTACTTAGAATATGTCCCCCTGGTGTCCAAATAACTCTAAATTAAGTCTTTGTTACTTAGAATATTTTCCCCTAGTGTCCAAATACCTCTAAATTAAGTTTTTGTTACTTAGAATATGTTCCCCAAGTGTCCAAATAACTCAAAATTATGTCTTTGTTACCTAGAATATGTTCCCCAAGTGTCCAAATAACTCTAAATTAAGTCTTTGGTACTTAGAATATATTCCCCATACTAAAGTGTTACCATGTGTTTTGTTGACTTGCCGTAAAAAACAAAAACATATCCCAATCATAGAATGTGTCTTATTTCCCAAGGCACATGGCAACTCACTCGCCAGAAAAAAGCCACAAGTGTTCATACTGTGAAAAAATGTTTCACCGCAAGGATCACTTAAAGAATCACCTTCACACCCACGACCCGTACAAAGAAGCCTTTACATGTGAGGAGTGCGGTAAGAACTACAACACCAAGCTGGGCTTCAAGCGCCACCTCGCCCTCCACGCAGCCAACAGCGGCGACCTCACCTGCCAGGTGTGTCTGCAGACGTTCCCCAGCACCGCGGTGCTCCTGGAACACCTCCGAACCCACGCCGGCAAGTCCGCCGGTGCCACGAAGGAGAAAAAGCACCACTGCGATCATTGCGAGCGGAAATTTTACACCCGTAAAGACGTGCGGCGCCACATGGTGGTCCACACGGGACGCAAAGACTTCCTGTGTCAATACTGCGCGCAGCGCTTTGGCAGGAAGGACCACCTGACCCGGCATGTGAAGAAGAGTCACGCTCAAGAACTGTTGCGAGTGAAAAGTGAGCCAGCTGATTTGGCGCAGCCTCCGGCCTTTGAGTCCATGGCTGAGCCCCCAGACATGTTGACGACAATGCCGCATCAGCACATTTACACCACCGCCCTCCTGGATCCAGAGCCCCTCCCGAACGCCGCGTTAAATAAATACCCATTAGGCTCCAACATGACCTCATACGCTGTCTCCTCACAGGGATGGGAGCAGAACCAAAAGGGAGAACTGGAGAGCTACCTAATGGCGCTACAAACTAGCACGCCTTCGTCGTCCTCCGCAAGCCAATATCAACTTTCTACCTGCAAACTGGAGATGGATTCACACGCCGCCATGATGGAAGAAGCGAGGCAGGATTCGCACAGGATTCCGACATCTACGCCGACGTGTGACTCGATGGCCTCGCCCTCGTCGCTGATGGACTTCTCCCAGCTTTTCAATTTTCTGCCGCTAAATGGACCTCCGTACATTCAGACAGGGGGCAGTGCAGAGCAGCACACGCTCCACCAAGACAACACACCTTTGCTCCTGCTCCCACAATCTTCCAAAACAACCACGCTGCCACGCTTCCATCAGGCTTTTCAGTGATCCAGTAAGTTTGACGCATTCATATATACCTAAAGTACATCAACATACACGGTAAACGTACTTTACATACAAGCATTCATACATACAGTACTGAACATACATATTAGGGGTGTAACGATTGGGCCTGGACTTTGGTGCGGTTTGTTTTCCCGTGGTGCAAATCGACTGGACCGGACATGGTGTGAAGGCAATGACATCTTTTATTATTAACTCGAAAATATTACAAAAAAACAAAGGGTATAAACAAAAGGCGCTCTCAGTGGAGGTACTAAACTTGGCTATGAAAACAAAACTATTACTACAACGTAAACTATGGACATAAAACAAAAATTGCAAACTGTGGCATGAATAACAAAAAATTACTTGGAACGAGAAAGGGGGCATGGATCATCGGCATGGATGACAAGGGTGTAGAGAGGGTGATGTCGCCAGCCTGACTGCCTGGCAACTACAGGCTTAAATTATGGTGCAGTGATTGACAAGTGTGTGAGTCCAAACAAATCAAGTGCGTGAGTTGTGAACACATAACAGGTGAAACTAATGAGTTTAGGGACGGCGTGGCGTTTAGGGACGGCGTGGTGCAGTTGGGAGAGTGGCCGTGCGCAACCCAAGGGTCCCTGGTTCAATCCCCACGTAGTACAAACCTCGTCACGTCCGTTGTGTCCTGAGCAAGACCTTTCACCCTTGCTCCTGATGGGTGCTGGTTAGCGCCTTGCATGGCAGCCCCCTCCATCAATGTGTGAATGTGTGTGTGCATGCGGCACCGCTGCTGCCCTCTGCTCCCTTCACTTCCCAGGGGGTGATCAAGGGGATGGGTCAAATGCAGAGGAGAAATTTCACCACACCTAGTGTGTGTGTGACAATCATTGGTACTTTAACTTTAATGTGGAAGCAGTGTCAAAGCGCTTTGAGTACCTTGAAGGTAGAAAAGCGCTATACAAGTACAGCCCATTTACCCTTTACCATTTAGTTGTCCATAGGCTATATCATCCCTACACGCCTGTTTTGCAGGTTTCCACGCTCGACAGGGGATTTAAAAAAATTCCCTGACGAGGGTCTCATATCATCCCTACTATATATATATATATATATATATATATATATATATATATATTTATATATATAAATTGTGATTTAGAAGTAGCTATATAACTGATGATGTATTTTAGCCGCTAGCTAGCCATATCTTAAAGCACCTCCTCCTGAGGGCGTTTCAGTTTTATAACTTCACCTTTATGGTTAGTTTTTAAGCCAAAATGCATCCGTTCTCCCTTTTCTGTCTATACACTGCTTCCGCTTGTAAGTACTCCGTGATTGTGCGCTGCCAAACATGCTCGTCTATTCGTAAACCAGCAATGGAGACAACGTGACGACGACGGGGAGCAGGGGGAGGGATGACCGGTACTTTTTAGAGGCGGTATAGTACCGAATATGATTCATTAGTATCGCGGTACTATACTAGTACCGGTATACCACATAACCCTAGTGGGTTGCACTTTATTTTTTTTATTGATATTGTATAATTTCTCTGTTGGACAACTAAAGCAGTAGTAGCAGGTACATCTACTATTAAAATGCCAGTTACTGTACTATTATTAAACATTTCTTGAATACAGAGCAGAAAAGGTTTCCTCTTGTTATTTCAACCTAAAGTGTTGGTTGCACTTTAGTTGTTGTTTACCTGCTTGTTTGTATCCATAATTCATTCATGTCTAATTCCCTTACAAGAAATAACGATAATAAAGGAAACTATATATGTTGTGTCCAGTATCCAGTATTTATTCCACAGTTACTCTGGTTGAATTTTTGGCTAAAAAGTTACTGAATCAATTTCAACTCACTGAATAGTTTCGGATTGTATCATTCTAAATAAACTTAGAATCTGATTGGAAATGATTAGAATTGATCGTTATAACATATCGTTACACCTCCTAATATATTTGTAAACATACATGCATGCATGTGTATACATACATGCATATGTATACATACATATGTACTCACATGTATGCAAGCATACATACATGCATGCATACACACACATGCACAGACATGCGCACACACAAACAGAGAACATGCAAACACTACACAAATATGTCCAGACAGAGATTAAATTTAAATGTAGTATTTGTTGACTGTGTAACCAACATGCTTACTGCTAGCCTCAGCACATATATGTGCTATCAATTAAATGCTTGATTCAGTTCAAAGTGCTTTTCTTCTGAAAGGATTGACATGTCTTTTGATTGCTTCTTTTTTTTTCCATTGGTTTCTTCATCGATCGCTTTGGCGAGCAAGCATGAAGACATTTCTTTTAACTTTTTAAAAGAAATGAATTCATTTGAAACATTTCCTCTTTCACAGCATTATGTTATTAAGGTTTGTGGTTTCACAGTTTAGCACTTTTTGTAAATTAATTGCCTTTATATCTTTACAGATTTATAGAATATAATTAGGATAACATGTACATTTTCTGTTTTTTTTTCCTAAGAAAGTATACTTTTGCTTCACTTGCACATGTTGTGTATCATATTAAAGCTAATTAAAAAACAACCTTCAGCCGATTTATGTTTTTTTTAGTTATATCTTTGTATGTCTGCTTCTCAAATAACATTATTTCTCACATGTTAGCATCTTATATTCATCAAATAGTTATTCCCTTGGATCTGAAATGTAAAAAAAAACACATACATTTTTCTTTCTGGCCAATCATTCTGGGGGGAAAAAATTACTGTACATTTTGTATGTGTAAAACTACACAAACTAAACTATGTATTAGATGTATTATACGCTATTTGTGTGACGACACAGAGAAACAAAAAACAAAGATTAACAATGTGCCTCACACACTGATAATTCCAACAACGTCCTTCAGGAATAATGTTTCCGGTACTTTATCTACCACCCACATGTAAAGAAAAGTTATACTTCATACTTTTACTTCTTGTGAGTGTAGAAGGAAGTCCGGTTGAGCAGATAGTTTGAAACATCCCTTGTGGTGATTTTCAATGTCTAACTCTTGTAAAAACTATTTTTTCCATGACGTTCACATCTTTTTTCATGATATCTGCTTTGTTTAATGACCTCTGAACCAGAGGCTTCCAACCTTTTATTGTGAGAGCTACTTTTAACAAAATGAAAATGGCTAAAAAACGTTGACTCATTTTTGTAGAAAAAACAAAAATCCATTGCCTATTTCGACTTGTCCAGGGTGTACTCCACCTTCCGTCCGATTGTAGCTGAGATAGGCACCAGCGCCCCCCGCAAACCCAAAGGGAATAAGCGGTAGGAAATGGATGGATGGGCATTGCCTATTTCTTCAACCTGTTAGAGACTCTACCTGCATTATTGTGTTGAATAGACAGAGATCGGCTTTTCTGGAAGTTTTCACAAGCATTTTTTTAAAACAACACCACAGTGTTGGTCTCACTCCCGCAAAGTCTTCGATTTTGTACGTAAGCGGGTGCCTCTGCGAGCAACCTTCTGCAAAAGTGGGCCCGATCAAAAATTCTTCACTCTCTTTGTAGTAAAAGAGCTGACTGGTCCAAGGGGTCAAAGAGTCTGTGGTTTTGTGAGGGGGGAGGAGAGCCCAAGGAAAAAGAAGCAACGAGAGTTCACAAGAATGTGTGTCAGTCCAAGGCTATTGCTGTGGTGAATTTGTGTCAAAAGGATGTGTAGTGGTTATCATACTTGCCAACCTTGAGACCTCCGATTTCGGGAGGTGGGGGATGGAGGTCATGGGGCGGAGGCGTGGTTTGGGGCGTGGTTTGGGCGGCGGCGCAGTTAAGAGGGGAGGACTATATTTACAGCCAATTCACCAACTCGAGTATTTCATATATATTTCATATATATATATATATATATATATCCATATATATATCCATATATATATATATTTTTTTTTTGTATGAAATACTTGACTTTCATTGAATTCTAGCTATGTATATTTATTTTATTATATATATAAATAAAAGAAATAGTTGAATTTCAGACGGCACCTATCAAATACACAGTAATAAAAACATAGTTGTTCTACTAACTGTACTGTGTTTGATGCTTATTAAAAAAACAACAACAACACTTACCTTTCACTATTTGAGTAACGTCACTTCCGAGTTTCCAGAAGATGGCGCCAGTATGTGCTTTGGCCTGGCGTGTCTCGCTGTCAGCTCTGTTCGTTTTTGTGTTGTTTGCGTCTATTTTCATCTCTGTCGTCCTCTCCCCCGCCACCTGCGGGCTGTGTGTCGGGCCCCACCTGGATTAGCTGCGCCCTTGGACGTGCTAGCCCCCGCCACGTTCGGTCTTGTGAACGCAAGATCTTTGACAAACAAAACGTTTATCCTGAAGGATTTCTTCACTTCCCGCAGACTTCCTCTGTGTGACGGACACATGGCTGAGAGCCGGTGAGTCCGCCCCTCTTAATGAACTTCTGCCTCCGGAGTGTTCATACTTTAATTCTCCGCGGTCGTCCGGTCAAAAAACAGGAGGATTAGCAGTCGTTTTTAAAAATGACTTTAAATGCCGTCAGATCCGCCTGCAATCCTCTTTTTCAAGCTTCGAACTGTGCATGTTTGAGCTGGAGGGGGCGTGGCTTCCAGCTCGGGCTGAATTTTGGTAGATTTTCGGGAGAAAATTTCTTCCGGGAGGTTTTCGGGAGAGGCGCTGAATTTCGGGAGTCTCCCGGAAAATCCGGGAGGGTTGGAAAATATGGTGGTTATTCATCCATCCATCAATTTTCTTCCGCTAATTTGAGGTCGGGTCGCGGTGGCAGCAGCCTAAGCAGTGAAATGAAGTGAATTATATTTATATAGCGCTTTTCTCTAGTGACTCAAAGCGCTTTTACACAGTGAAACCCAGTATCTAAGTTACATTTAAACCTGGGTGGGTGGTACTGGGAGCAGGTGGGTAAAGTGTCTTGCCCAAGGACACAACAGCAGTGACTGGGATGGCGGAAGCGGGAATCGAACCTGGAACCCTCAAGTTGCTGGCACGGCCACTCTACCAATCAAGCTATGCCTAAAATAGGCCTAACGACGCCAATGCTGCATTCCCTCAGCCCCCGGCTTCTGAAGCGTATTATTCATCGTCTTTGTATCCGAGCTAAAGAATAACAGGTTCTGAAACATTATTTTTCCCCCAAATTAAACAATGCTGGCTCTCGCAAAGCCTGCTTGATTAGCATTGTTGTTGGTAGAAAAAGAGATCTGTGGTTCCTAACCGGCGGAGGAAACTCATTTCGGCCGCTTGCACCCGTGATCTTGTTGTTTCAGTAAAAGTTCTCTAACTTTTCACTCTGTCCTTATCCAATATGTCGGCTGTACTGTTTTCTGTTTTGGATTTCACAGCGTCGCTCTCATCAGCGTCACAGATTGATTTCGATGTAAGCGGTTGAAGTAGCACGTCATTCAAGATAACAGACAAGTGGTTTCTCCAATCAAATACAACAATTTTTTTTTACAAGGCCCCGCTTTCTGAAATACATCTCTGTGGGGGTGGCCTGCAGACCTGCAGCAAAGCGTGGTGTGCCAGGACCGGCTGCAAGATCAGCGACCGGTGCGTAGATGGCCCCCTTGGGCCTGCGTGTCTGATCACCTGTCGCTCTGTTAAAAGGCAGCAGCTGGGGAGGAGAGGAGAGTTGGTGTTGGAGCACGAGCGAGAGCGAGGCTGACATAAAAAGGAGAATTGCTGTGAAGGGCACTCTCAGCATCGCAGTGTGGAGTAAAAAGTCGCCCAGATGATGGTGAGCCTTCAGATATCCTCATCAGCAGATGCAGAACGAGGGCTCGCTCCTTTAATGCACACCATCTTGTTGACTCCCTCCCCTCAGGCAGGAGACTTTGGAGCATCCAGAGTAGGACCACTTGACTGAAGAACAGCTTCTTTCCAGAAGCTGCTAGACTGCTGAATTCCGATGCTCTGTAGCAAAAGAGTTGTGTGAAAACAGAGCAGTTGTCTGAAAAAAGAAGATTATGAATCGCACGCTTCAAGCGGTATAGCTCGGTTGGTAGAGCGGCCGTGCCAGCAACTTGAGGGTTGCAGGTTCAATCCCCGCTTCCGCCGTCCTAGTCACTGCTTTTGTGTCCTTGGGCAAGACACTTTACCCACCTGCTCCCAGTGCCACCCACACTGGTTTAAATATAAAAAAAATAGATATTGGGTTTCACTATGTAAAGCGCTTTGAGTCACTAGAGAAAAAGCGCTATATAAATATAATTCACTTTAAGCTGAATTTTGATGTAAAGAATGTTTGTAACATCTCAAATAGTTCAATTAATTTTGTATCTGATACGATGTGTAATTATGTGGACTACATTTTCACCTGCTTTTGTTATGCTGTTTTATATTTGTTATTATTTCTCCTTTTTCGACTGTTCATTTCTGTTCCAGCGCTCCCTTTGTTGCCATGGACACTGATCTTTTGCACCTTCCTCTGATTAGTGGTCGGGATGCTCACCTGCTCCTGATCCCTAATCAGAGAGCTATTTTTACCTGCCTCGCGGTCCACTCAGCCTGACAGTCTTGTTCGCTGTATGCGACTGTTTATGTTTGCTTTGTGTGACAATAAATGGCCATCTTACCTGCTCGCTGCTTCCTACCGTCTTTTCTGCATCTTGGGGATGCTACTCGTTTGTAAAAGCTTTTTTTGGATCGTTTGCAAAATGATTGATGATAAATAAGGACTGGTCATTGCTTTTATATGGAAAGTCTTAACATGTTTATCACGAAAGAACTACTAACTAAAAGTAACTGTTTGTACTGTACATTGCACACAAAAATACTCAAATTTTTTTCCCGAAACCTGGAAGTTGACGATATCTGCAACCTAAAATAGTTGGATCAAATTAGATTCACAAATCAGTTCATATATTGAATACTTTTTTGATTAATCTGTAGATTTACAATTATTTTTGCATATTAAAATCTTTTAGTGTAATGGTGCAACTTATTTTATGAACTGATTACACAAATAATTTTCTTGTATGGAGAAACCTTGAATGCATGTTTTTTTGTCAGGGAGAGAAAGGTAAATTACTGAAACGAACGTTTTACTTGGTAGTCTCACGAGTCCACATTTCAAATTATTTTGGAAAGTGTGGACGTCGTGAATGCGTGGGTTCCCTCCGGGTACTCCGGCTTCCTCCCACTTCCAAAGACATGCACCTGGGGATAGGTTGATTGGCAACACTAAATTGTCCCTAGTGTGTGAATGTGAGTGTGAATGTTGTCTGTCTATCTGTGTTGGCCCTGTGATGAGGTGGCGACTTGTCCAGGGTGTACCCCGCCTTCCACCCGAACGTAGCTGAGATAGGCGCCAGCGCCCCCCGCGTCCCCAAAAGGGAATAAGCGGTAGAAATGGACGTCGTGTCCTCCCGACCAAAGGGTAAAATAAAACTGTTACTGTTATTGTAACTGTTACTGGATTGTTATAGGCGTAAAGTTCAAAAGCCAGCATCTGTGATGGTATGGGGGTGTATCCGTGCCCAAGACATGGGTAACTTACACATTTGTGAAGGCACCATGAATGCTGAAAGGTACATATAGGTTTTGGAGCAAGATATGTTGCCATCCAAATAATGTATTTTTCATGTACTGCTTATTTCAGCAGGACAATGCCAAGCCTCATTCTGCACGTGTTACAACAGCGTGGCTTCTGAGTAAAAGAATGCGGGCACTAGACTGGCCTGTCAGTAGTCCAGATCTGTCTCCCATTGAAAATGTGTGGCGTATTATGAAGCCAAAAATATAATAACAGAGACCCCGGACAGTTGAACAACTTAAGCTGAACATCAAGCAAGAATGGGAAAGATTTCCACATGAAAAGCTTCGAAAATTGGTCTCCTCAGTTCCCAAATGTTTACTGAGTGTTGTTAAAGGGAAATGCCATGTAACACTGTGGTAAATATGCCCCTGTGCCAACTTTTTTTGCAATGTGTTTGTCAGGCTTGCCACTGACAGTTTGTTTGTGTTTTAGTTTTTCCTCTGTGTGTTTGGTATTTCCTGTCCTTAGTTCCTGTCAGCACTCTTATTTTGGTTCAGCTTCCTGTTTGTCTCCCTGTGTGCTCTTTTTCCTCAGCTGCGGCTGATTGGCACCTGGCCACACCCGGTGTCAATCAGTCCACTCCTATTTTACCTGGTTTGTTACTCCAGTCAGTGCTGGATTATTGATTTGTCTATGTCACTTCTTGTCGCTCTTGTCATGTATTATCGCTCCTGTCGTGTCGTACCTTGTCGTGTCTTTGCAGCGTAGCGGTAAGCTATATTCGTTTGATGTTTGTAGCTTACTGTTTTTTTGTTCCCTGCTTCCAGTTTGTTCTTTCATTTTACAAGTACGATTTCTGTTTCTTGCTAGATACCTGTTAGCTTCCACGCTAGGCCTTTTGTTTGTTATCCACCCACATGCGCGCTTTTGGTTTGAACCTTTTGTTTGTTTTTGTCTTGATATTTAAATTAAATCATCTTTTCATGCAAAATGCCTCTCTCCTTCTCTACTTCTTGGGGTTATACACAAACTAACTCTGACAGTGTTGCTGCCATTAAATTCCAAGGTACTGATTATTTGCCAAAAAAAAAAAAAAAAAGTTTCTCAGTTCGAACATTAAATATCTTGTCTTTGCAGTCTTATTCAAATGAATATAAGTTGAAAAGGATTTGCAAATCATTGCATTCTGTTTTTATTTACCATTTACACAACGTGCCAACTTCACTGGTTTTGGGTTTTGTACTAGAATGGTTTTATGAGCATTACATATATCAAAATAAAGGACCGACTGTACTGTTTACTTGTTGAAATACCTTTACTAATAGTAATATTAATAATAACAAATTAAATGTCAAAGTATTTCTCTAACGTAAAAATAGCAATAATTTACCCAATTATTTTTTTTAAGGAAAGTTCACAAGAAAACACTTTTCTTAAAAGGTTTTTACAGGTCCAAAATTTCCAAATAACTGTAAAAAACAAAACAAAAAAAAAACAGTCGCTGAAGATTTGTCATTGTTGCCACTTGTGTCAGCTTTTTTGAAACATGTAGCACGCATCAAATTCAAAATGAGCTAATATTTGCAAAAAATAACAAATGTTTTTCAGTTTGAACGTTATATCTTGTCTTTACAGTCTATTCAATTGAATATATGTTGAAAATGATTGGCAAATTATTGTATTCTGTTTTTATTTACCATTTACACAACGTGCCAACTTCACTGGTTTTGGGGGTTGTATTCATATTAGACATTAGCATGCTAATATAGTTAATAAATTCCTTCAAATTCTAGCTTTTTAGCAAATTTTGCTGGTATTTTATTCTGTTAGTTCACACTTGTTAACTGTTACAGGCATGTGACTTGAATTTAATGAAAAAGACATAAAATAAGCCAGGGGTCATTTTTAATGGAAAACCGTAGTTTTTACCACTGAATTATCAAAAAACGTACTTATTACAGGAAAACCGTAGTTGTAGGCAGATATGGCAAAGAGACGGATCAAGATTTTAATACACATTGTAGGTTGGAAAAAACGGAATTTTTTTTTAAATATTTTTGCAGCGATAAAACATTCGGATTTCTGAATCTAGACGGAATATTCAGATGCCTGCTGCTAGAATTTGAGCATGCTATTTTATTTTTACACATTTTGCAGCTATATACCAGTCATACAACATTTACAATATAAAAACAACATTTACAATATAAAAACAACTTTACAATATAAAAACGGACGGCGTGGCGCAGTGGGAGAGTGGCCGTGCGCAACCCGAGAGTCACTGGTTCAATCCCCACCTAGTACCAACCTCGTCACGTCCGTTGTGTCCTGAGCAAGACACTTCACCCTTGCTCCTGATGGCTGCTGGTTAGCACCTTGCATGGCAGCTCCCTCCATCAGTGTGTGAATGTGTGTGTGAATGTGGAAGTAGTGTCAAAGCGCTTTGAGTACCTTGAAGGTAGAAAAGCGCTATACAAGTACAACCCATTTATTTACAATATACCGTATTTTTCGGACCAAGGGCGCACTGGATTATAAAGAGCACTTTTTTCGTATACAAGGTGCACCGAATTATAGGGCGCATTAAAGGAGTTACGTATATATATATATATTTTTTTATTTATTTATTTTTTTATTTTATTTTATTTTTTTTTTCTGAATTGGTCTACATAACATGTAAAGGTGGTTCTTAGGTCAAAATGTTGCATAGATTATGTATTACAAATCATCTTCAAGCCGCTTTCTGACAGTCGCTTAAGGTTGCGTTGTTTTGTGGGAGGTCTTATTTACGTGGTTCACCTTCGGCAGCATCTTCTCCCCGTCATCTTTGTTGTAGCAGTGTAGCGTGCAAGGACGGGAGTGGAAGAAGTGTCAAAAGATGGCACTAACTGTTTTGATGGCATTCAGACTTTACTTAAATCAATAACGAAGCTGCATTTCCTCATCCCTGGCTAACTAGTGCAATAACGCCGGAAATGTGTCCCGTGAAAAACCGTCCGACCGGAACTCTCTAATAACTATAGTTCCATAGGTGAATAATGTAAACTACACCGGTATGTTTTAGCGCTCTCAGGGCGAGTTTACTGCTTTAAATCAGAACTCTACATTACTTTATGTTAGAAATGGCAACAGCGGAGGATGAATGTCCCATATCAATAAGATAGAGAAAAAGAAGCACAGTACAATCCATCAAGCGGTGCGGCTTCATAGCTTATCAAAGTCGAACTAAAACATTTTGATAGATTTTTGATTGCGATGTGTAATGTTATATATTTTCAATGGAACATATAACATTTTGGTGTTTTTTACTTGAGTCATATTGCAGTCTACGAGTATTTCTTGTTTGACTGCCATCTACTGGTTACACTTATCTTTACACCATGTGCCAAAAAAAATAAGCTTTGCGGCGGTAAGCAAAACCAGAATTATTTTGTACATTAGGCGCACCGGGATATAATGCGCACTGTCGAGATTTGAGAAAAAAAAGTACTTAAAGTGCATCTTATAGTCCGTAAAATAGAGCACTCTATCTTGTTAGCATGCTAACATTCGCTTGCAAATGTTTAAGCCAATTGTACAAGTTACACCTGAGAGTCAAATGTCTTGGTACTCTATGTATGATAACTGTTAGCATGCTATTTTTTCTGTAATTTTGCATGTATGCACATCAGAGTCTCACATGTCAACTATTAGCATGCCAGCTTTTTTTGCTCACTTTGCAGGCATAAACCTAACAAACTAATCTTGTTACTTGACAATATTCTATCGAAATTGCATTTTGTTGTTTAATTATTCAAGTTTTTATTTTAAATCTAGTGACAGTGAGTTGGGTGGTCATGACACTGTTGCTTCTAAACAACACTACAGTGTGTTGGATTAATGTAAATGTGTATTTAAAGACCTTTAAATTTGTAGACAAGTTGTAGAAATATATTTTAAATAGCTCAAGCAGACATTTTACAATACCCCTGCGGTACCTCTTGGGTCTACATGGGGGTCGCGACCCCTTTTGAACAACTCTGGTGTATGATATTGAAGTGAGATATGCTTGGGATAAAATACGTTTATTCTGTTACGTTTTTTTATGTGTGATTTGTATAAAATTCTAAGGTTACAAATGAAAAGCACAGTAGGAGACGTTTCACATTAGTACACCAAGGTTCCCTTTCCGATGCTAACAAAGATAAGCAGCTGCTTCTATCCCCAGTTAGAAAGTGTCAAAAAAAAGACACTGCTCTGTTTTTTAGGATGCAGTCACTGAAGAACGTCTGCCAGCTTCTCATGATAATACTCATAGTTGTCTTTGCAGTCTTCCCACAGGTTAAGAGGTTGGTCCTCGTTCTCCACAAAGGTATCCCAGACATAGGAGAAGTCTAGAGGCTTCATCACTCTCAGCTTGCAGCCAACTTTCTGCAGAGCCTTCAGCCCAGCCTGAATCTCTGCTTCTTCCCACTCCAACAGCCGAGCAGCAAAGATGTTCAGTTGGATGTTTTTCTTGGCTTTTAACTCATCAGCTATCTTTGCAGCACAAGCAGAGCAGGGACTGCAAGACACATACCTGGAAAGAAAATATATATTTGATTCAAACTATTGCAATATACGCAGTAGTAATTTTTGTTAAGGCTTTTGGTGCAATCACTATTGCGGTTATGTAACCCTTGTATAGCATTTCCCATGACTTAGTTTCTAATGTCCTTTTGGTAAAACATTATGTTTCCCTTTGTCATATTTCTGTGAGGCTCTGAAAGGGAATTAGATTTAGTCAATGTACTTTTGAATGTACATTATTTCAAAAATAAAACCCTTGTTATTCAGTTGCTGACATGAAATGATAAACACATTTCTGCAAAGTAGTAATCATTAACTATCTAATATTTTTTATAGCTACAGCATAAAAAAACCTGTTTACGATCTTCAAAATACATTTTCAACATTAGAGGGCCATTTATAGATGAAATAACAATCATATAGTCACCTTAACACTCTTTAATCCACTTTAGTAATGCTGCGCCAATCAGTGGTTAAGGTCATTATACTGAACAAAATGCTCTGATTGGTTTGGTATCCTCTAGTGCTGGGGTGTCAAACTCCTTTTAGATCGGTGGCCACTTGGACAAAAATGTACTCCCAAGTGGGCCGGACTGGTAAAATCATGGCACGATAACTTAAAAATAAAGACAACTTCAGATTGTTTTCTTTGTTTAAAATGAGAACAAGCACATTCTGAAAATGTAAAAATTATAATGTTATTGGGATTGTTTTTACACTTACATGTTGCAGTTAATAGTATTCTATTTTTATTTGTCATTATTTATACTTTCTGAGTACATAATGCGATCATTTTCACCAGTCAACTCATTGGTGTTCATTTTCAATCTATCAAGAAAAAAAAAATCAAAATCAAATTACAGGATGTTATTTATGTAGTTTTCTCATTTTCCAGGACTGGTGCACTAACATGTGGTTTTTTTTTGTATTTTTTTTACAAATGTAGCATCATTTACAAAGATACAAAGAATTGCTATTGCCTCATCCAGAAGAGCTGTTTCTTTCATAAAAAAAAACTTTGGTTCATATTTATACTTAACAAACCCTTCCCGCAGACCGGATGAAACCTGTTCGCGAGCCTGATCCGGCCCGTGGTCCGTACCCTTGACACCCTTGCTTTAGTGGCTAATGCTATTATAGTATTATAGTATCCAACTTTTGGCTCCCTTACACCAGACTCCTGAAGGATCCCCAATCTTACCTTTAACCCAATGTCGCTAGCACACCCACCCACACACACACACACACGCAAACACACACACGCAAACACACACACACATACACACACGCAAACACACACACGCAAACACACACACACATACACACACTGTTTGTTCTAAAAACAGATCATCGGTACAAACATACACGTATTGTACATATACATTCACTGTACAAACATACATATACACATGCTGCACATATACATTCACTGTACAATCATACATATACACATTCTGTTCATATACAAGTACATATACACAAATACACTCATGCACATAATCACGTTTCATCAAACATATATCAACGTTGTTGCCCTAGGGTAAACTGGGTAACACATGGCATACTGACAAAGCTTAACCTATTGTTACTATAACAATCTACAAGATTAATATAGGTCGCCTCTCTCTCTTCCCCTCCATCTTTTGGTATTCCTTTTTTTTTTTTTTTTATATTTTTAGTTATCATTTTGTATACGTATTGTTGCATTTGATCAACTGTATTGTTGATAATAGACGTAAACTATTGGTATTGTTCATAATCAATAGCGCTTTTTCTCTTGGTATTTGTATTGCTCCAGTTTTAGTATAAAAATGCTCATTGTCATTTCTATATTATTTGATAGAAATCACTAACTGTTTCTTTGGTATGACTTTTACGATCATATTTGTACATATCGTATGTGCTGGTGTTGTTCTATTGTTGTTTTTGTTGTATTTGCTGTTGTTGTTTTTGTCTTTCTGTCTAATCCCTCTCTTATCCCCACAATTTCCCCCCGTGTCTTCCTTTTTTTCTCTTTCTATCCCCTCCTGCTCCGGCCCGGCTGCACCAAATGATAATATAAATACATTTGATAAAGTCAAATTCAAATAAGGCAACAAGAGAAGTATCCTACACTTCCTTTTTGTATAGTAAATCTGAAAAGCCGATATGGGCATCTTCATCAACTATATGATTTGCCTGAGAAGCTGGACAGGACCAAAAAAAAAAAAAAAACAGATCATTGCATGAATTGTGATGAGGTACGGGTCGGACAAACGAGACTCGATCGTTAAGATTGCACATATCGGATTTATGTCCACATATGAAAGAGGCTTTGGCTTGGAAAAAATCAGATTAAGTTAAATGTTAAAGTACCAATGATTGTCACACACACACTAGGTGTTGCAAAATTATTCTCTGCATTTGACCCATCACCCTTGATCCCTCCCTGGGAGGTGAGGGGAGCAGTGGGCAGCAGCGGTGGCCACACCTGGGAATCATTTCTGGTGATTTAACCCCGAATTCCAACCCTTGATGCTGAGTTCCAAGCAGGGAGGTAATGGGTCCAATTTTTTTAGTCTTTGGTATGACTCGGCCGGAGTTTGAACTCACAATTTACTAATCTCAGGGCGAACACTCTAACCACTAGGCCACTGATTAGGTAGATACATGTCACATATGGTTAAAAGAAAAAAAAGAAACAAAATTGACCTGCAATGTGAACTTTGAGTGGGCCCCTCTGTACTAGAAAAGTTGGGCACTGAGGTCAAAAAGGTTAAGAACCCCTGTCTTAAACCATTCCAGTAACCAGAAGGTTCCAGGTCCGAATGACGCTTCCTCCATCCCAGTCACTGCTTGACAAGACACTTCGCTGATCAAGATGATGACAATAGCTACAGCCATAAACAACCAATTAAGCAGATGTGTGTAGTTAATTATGCACTACATTTACTCCATTGCATTTATTTTAGTTACATTTTGTAGATGAATTGTACTGTCATGGTAGTTTTGATGCAATAACTACTGAAACGCTACTTTTACTTTGATATACTGAATTACATTCCGATTGCTGTGGTAATTTATATTAATAATTATTTATAATTTATTGATTAATCCTTGCAAAGAAATATTCATTTGGCTCATTAGAGATACTTCTGTCACATTAATTTTTTTCACCAATCCAATGTAAGCACTTGTGACCTTTGACTCCATTTCACTAATCCAAACAGGACCTGGCAATCACATGACCCCACTCAAACTACACGCTGTAAAACGTGACATAAAATTATAACTCTTCAAAGTTTACTAACAAAGTATGAAAAATGACCTATATGTCATCATCTGTGTCAGTAGAAATGTTTACTTTTCAGCATTCAAGAAGTCAGCTTCCAACGAGATGACAGGGAAACAAATTGACCAATGTTTTAAATCGACTGAGAGAAAATGGCCTCAAACTGTCACCTCAGAATTGCGTTTTTTTCAGACCTCAGTCTGCTATTTGGGACATACAGTATCAAATGACAGAGTTGAGACAGACCCAAAGAAAGTGGAAGCCCTTAAGACCTAGACGAGACCTCCGACATTAAAAGAGGTCAAATATTTTCTTGGATACTCCGGTTATTACAGAAGATTTGTACAAGATTATGCTAATATTGTGAAGCCCTTAACCAATTTGACTGCGGGTTATCCACCAATTAGTGCGTCTGCCTCACAATACGAAGTTCCTGCAGTCCTGGGTTCAAATCCAGGCTCGGGATCTTTCTGTGTGGAGTTTGCATGTTCTCCCCGTGAATGCGTGGGTTCCCTCCGGGTACTCCGGCTTCCTCCCACTTCCAAAGACATGCACCTGGGGATAGGTTAATTGGCAACACTAAATGGTCCCTAGTGTGTGAATGTGAGTGTGAATGTTGTCTGTCTATCTGTGTTGGCCCTGCGATGAGGTGGCGACTTGTCCAGGGTGTACCCTGCCTTCCGCCCGATTGTAGCTGAGATAGGCGCCAGCGCCCCCCGCCACCCCGAAAGGGAATAAGTGGTAGAAAATGGATGGATGGATGGGTTATCCACCAATGCAAAGAGGAATCACGTTTTCTAAAACAGATGGTAAATACTTACATCCCAAAAAACAATTTAATGAAAAAATCACATTTTCTTGCCAGCAAGCCTTTGATACTATTATCAACAAGCTTACTTTGTCTCTAGTGTAAGGGTTCGCAAATCACCGTATGTTCTCCATACATATGCAAGCTCTACAGGGCTTAGTGCAGCATTGTATTAGGAGCACGATGGAAAAATTTGAGTCATCGCTTATGCGAACAGAGGATTGTCCTGCAGTGAAGCCAGGTATCCAGCGCATACGTTGGAATGTTTAGCCTGGAAATGAGCCATTACGGATAAATTACATGACTACTTGTATGGTAAACCCTTTACAGTAGTAACAGACAACAACCCATCCATCCATCCATTTTTTACCGCTTATTCCCTTTCGGGGTCGCGGGGGGCGCTGGCGCCTATCTCAGCTACAATCGGGCGGAAGGCAGGGTACACCCTGGACAAATCGCCACCTTATCGCAGGGCAGACAACAACCCGCTGAGGTATATTCTTACCATTGCTAAGCTAGATACTGGTACCTATCGCTGGTTAGCAGCACTATCCTACTTTAGTCTTGACATTACCTACAGAGCTTGTCAAGAAGGCCTCATGGTGAGTTAACCAATGACAGCCAGTTGCAAGTGAAAGTAAAAGAATCCATGAATTTATTTTTCATCATTTGACCTCTAAGATTAGCAGTTTCCATTCTATAGAAGCAGTCCAAGCTACATGTCAGAACCACATTGCTGGGTAAGCAAAGAAAGACACAACCACCCTTTGCCTCGTTGAGTCTCTCGCTGTTCATCCAGACGTCATTCCTGCTGTTTGAGGAGGAAAAAATTCAAGAAGGTCTTCTCACAGTTCCCAAATACAGTAAGGATGATCTACTTCAACTGCAAAGAACAGACCCTGTCATCAGTAATATGCCCAAACCAATTCAGTCAAGAGAGCCAAACCAATACCTGATTTTTAGGGAGATGAGTCGTCTTGAACTGCAGGGTGGTCTGTTGTACAGAAAACGACAGTGGAACAATAGTCATGTTGACCAACTTGTCGTTCCACAAGTATTGAGATCATTTGTACTCATCAGTCTGCATAATTAAATGGGACATGTGGGAATCAAACGCACTCTCAACCCAGTCAAGGCCAAGATTCTACTGGCCAAAGATGGCAGCAAATGTAGAGACAGATATCAGAACATGTGGTTTGTATGAGCTTTCTGTCTTTCGAACCAAACACTCATAACATCAAATATATCCTGGTCATCAGTGACCACTTAACGAGATATGCTGTTGCTATTCCTACAAAAGATCAGGAAGCCAACACAGTTGCTAAATGTCTGTGGGGGAAGTTTCTCAGCCATTATGGATTTTCTGAACGCTTCCATAGCGATCAGGGCAGTGAACTCAAATCAAAAACCATAAAAGAGCTTTGTACCCTTGCCGGCATCCGCAAGGTTAGGACTAGCCTCTATTTATCCTAGAGGTAACTCAGTGGAGCAGTTTAATCGCACACTGCTTGGTATGCTAGGAACTCTACAGGAAAAAGAAAAAAACGGAAATGGCGTGACAACCTTAAACTTCTCACTCATGCATAAAACTGCGGAAGAAACGATGCAACTGATTATTCCCCATATTAGCACATGTTTGGGCGACAACCATCATTGCCAATTGACATCGCATTTGGGTTGCCCGTCAAAAACAATTCATTCCCTTCACATTCGCAATATGTGAGGAACTTGAAGTCTCACTTAAAGGAAAGTTATCAGCTTGCAACTGAAAATACAAGAATATTGTAAGATATCAGTGAGAGAATCCACACTGGAAATAGGTGATCGAGTCCTTGTGTGTAATCTCTGTCTGCGTAACAAGCACAAAATTGATGATTGAAGGGAGTCAACAATTTATATTGTGAGCAGGAGACTTACCTGTTTACACAGTATGCCAAACAACTGTTTACAAACAACTGTCCAGTTGGATGAGCATCATTCATATTCAGAGGATGATGAAGATGATAACAGTACGATCCCATGAAAATATCTGGAATTGAGGCAACATTCCTTGAAAGCTCAAATATCCCCAAGATGCAGAGAAAGGCAGTTCTTGAAAGTAAACCACCAGCTGGAGCTGAATGGCCATCTGTTAATCATGAAAATTTACCTGGGACAAGAGTCTCAAGGTCTATTTGGACACTAGAGGGGGGAATCTTTGGACACCTTACGATTCGATTAAAATTCAGGAGCTATGATTCAATTAAAAACCGATTATTGATGCATCTATAATTTATGTATTTTGATGAAGTTTTACATTTCTTTTCATTTCCCTAAATAAGCATTAATCACTTGCAACTTTTAAAAAGAGTGCATTAGCCATAAAAAAACAAAAAACAAAAATTAATCCCCATCACATTTATTAAATTAATATAAATGTGTAAAAAACTGGAATATAAGTGCCGTATAATAAAGGAGCTTGCCTGATCTCTCCGTAAGGTGGCTCGCTGCAGTCCGCCAACTTTAAGAACTGCCTGCATTACTTTATCTACAATAAATTAATCAATTATTGATTATTGATGTTTACTAATCGATTTTATAATCGTCCATGTCTGAAGTGCGATGCATCCAAAAAGCTATTATTTCCTCCACCTTTACTGGACACTCACCTTATTTATTAATCCAAGAACGACATTCACCAAATGGAATAAGTCATGATTCTGAAGAAGTGGAAATTAAAAAGAAATTATCACAAAAAAAAAAAAACCTCAGGAAAATATGGTATATACAATTGGTTGCAATGGAACCAACATAGCAAATGCAACTGAAGTTGAAACTGAAACTAAGAGAAAAGCTTTTGAATCTGAAGCAAACTTACCTGACACACCTCTATAGGAGGCATTTGCAACCAAAGGTGAAAGAGAAACAATCGGTTTTGGAGAGACTTAAGTAACGGAAGGAACCAATCATTGTACTCGTCTGACAAGTTTGTCATATTCATATGATGAGTCTCAGAATGAAGAAGTTTGTGAGAACCCTTGGTGATCCGAATGCTCGAGGAAATCACCTACCCCCAACTCAGAAAACATTTCATTTATTTTTGTCCCTACCCCTAACAGAGGGATTCAATGGAGTTTTTGTTGAAACTTTTGAAATAAATCAAATGTTGTAAGAAGAACATGAACGAACTTATGTCAGTTAAGAGGGGGATGGTGTAACATAGATACAAAATGCAGGTTTAAATACAAAAATTAAATAGGGAATAAAGTGTTTCTAAGTTACATACTGTAAGTATAAACATAAAGCGAAAAGAGGGGCTGTCGTGATTTTAAAAAGTGTGGTTGCTATGTTTCTACGACTCAATGTGCTCTGTCGAGATGAGCAGACAACATCAGAACTCTGCCGAAAAGATCAGAGCTTCACCAAAAGGAAGCTGAGTGGCGACTTCCGTCACAAGAAGCTTTGTCCGGATAGAAACCTAGCCGCACGTTGAGAAGTCTGTTTTCGCATTCAGAAAATGTGCAACGTGTAAAAAAAGTAGACACGGTAAAGTTAAAAAACACTTTAAAAAATATCTAACAGCAAAGGCTGAACCCACACACTGCAAGAGCTTCACGCATCCTGTGACGTTGTCAGTTGTATTCTTTGTCTTTGTCATGTTTTTTTAAAATCATGACCAGTGACACCAAGAACATGATCAGGATATTTCTACTTAATAGAAATGATTGGTTATCTGTGTGTGAGGACTGTATCAACGAGAAATTGATCTATAAGTGAAAGAACTCTTGTCTTCTCAAAGAACTTTGACTATTTCCGACTAAACTGACTTTTGGACAATTTATTTTATTTTGAAAAAAAAAGGCCCAATATATTTTCAATATGTCAAGCTGTATGTTTAAAATGATAAAAAAAAGTTAACTTTCCAGTAAACAATATCCAGTCTATGTGTGCCTATAGTTATATCATTACACTCAGATCTTACAGAACCTAGAACATTACACACCGCAAGTTGGTTACATAGAAAAAACATGTTGCAGTGAGTTGTAAATGTGTTATGTTTTAGTTGCGCACAAGCTAACATTAGCCCTGTTGTAACGTCAAAAGTAACTGAAAAATGTGCATCTTTTGTACTACGTGCTGTAGTACGGGTCTGGCTGTCGCTCACACACACACAGACACACGACCAACAGTGGTAATGTATGTACAATATAAAAATAGTTATGAAGTTACTCACTGGTTACTCAGTACTTAAAGGCCTACTGAAACCCACTACTACCCACCACGCAGTCTGATAGTTTATATATCAATGCTGAAATATTAACATTGCAACACATACCAATACGGCCTTTTTAGTTGACTAAATTACAATTTTAAATTTCCCGGGAGTTTTGTCTTCGAAACGTCGTGTAATGATGACGTGTACGCAAGACGTCACGGGTTTTTAGGAAGTATGAGCGCTGCACACACACACAGCTAAATGGCATCTGTTATAACGGCATAATTATACAGTTTTTTGGACAATTGTGTTGCTGAATCTTTTGCAATTTGTTCAATTAATATTGGAGAAGTCACAGTAGAAAGATGGAGTTGGGAAGCTTAGCCTTTAGCCACACAAACACACGGTGATTCCTTGTTTAAAATTCCTGGAGGTGAAACTTTCCTATGGATCAGAGCGCGGTCAAGCGAACATGGATCCCGACCACATGTCAACCAGCGGGTTTCGGTGAGAAAATTGTGGTTAAAAAGTCAGTTCTTACCGGAGAAAAGCTGAGCTTGTGCCGTCCATAGCTGCCGTCGACTCCCCTGAGACATTGCGTGTCAAGACACCCGCGGAGACACCCTTCCCAGTATCAGGTAATATTAAACTCACTAAAACACTAGCAACACAATAAAAGATAAGGGATTTCCCAGAATTAACCTAGTAAATGTGTCTAAAAACATCGGAATCCGTCCCAATGCAATCGCGTTTTATTTATTTTTTCTAGTCCGTCGCTATCAATATCCTCAAACACGAATCTTTCATCCTCGCTCAAATTAATGGGGAAATTGTCGTTTTCTCGGTCCGAATAGCTCTTTTTGTTGGAGGCTCCCATTAAAAACAATGTGAGGATGTGAGGGGCCATCAACGGGTGACATCATCGTCTGCGACTTCTGGTAAAGGCAGGGCTTTTCTGTTAGCAACCAAAAGTTGCGAACTTTATCGTGGATGTTCTCTACTAAATCCTTTCAGCAAAAATATGGAAATATCACGAAATGATCAAGTATGACACATAGAATGGACCTGCTATCCCCGTTTGAATAAGAACATCTCATTTCAGTGGGCCTTTGAAGGGGTCAGGTTATATATTTTTTCTACAATTAAAACACTTCATTGTGGTCTACATAACATTTTGAATAAATGATGTTGTACAGCCGCTTTCAAGCTGCTTTTTGACCATCTTTTCAGGACGTGCCATTTGTGGGCGGTCTTATTTATGGGCATCCACTTTGACCGTGTCTTCTCCCAGTCATCGATGTTGTGGTTTTTAGCACTACCATTATGAGTCTACAGAACTATACGCTCATTTTTTATTAGAAATGACAACGCAGAGGATATATATGCATCTATGAGTCAGTCTGCCACACAACAAAGGAATAGAGAAAAAGAAGGAGCTTAATGACTACATCAACGCTCCTTTCACTGAAGTACAATTTTTGACTGCTCTCTCCACCTTTGCAACTGAGTCCCACCTTGTAAAGTAGTTCCATCTATACCTAACATCCATTACATGCAAATGCAATCCAAAAAAGACACAAAAAGTCTGTAAAGTAATTTCTACAAGTCAAGATGTGATTGTTTTTTTCCTCCTGTGGAAAACATAAAATGTGTTGAATACAAAAAAGGCAAACGTAAGATGTGACAGCGTGGATGAGCTTGGTACTCATCACTCGTCTCAACAGGTCTAAATTATTGTTGCGATCCATGACTCGGATCTTCACATATTATTGTTTGTTTTTCCATCTTTGTTCTCATTCTCCGTTTGATCCGTTTATTTCCCGTTTAGTCCATCACCATGGTTACTTATTAGTTTCAGCTGTTACTCCCGGTTCCTGCACACCTGTTCTCTGTTAATCACTTTCCCTTTATAAGCCTTCCTCTTTTCATTCTTCTGCCTGGGACTCTAGTTTGTTTTCACACAACGGTACGTCTGCTTTGCACTTTTGCTTACATGCAATTCCTGTATTATTCTCGCAAGCTCTCACACTGCGCAATTTTATTCATTCTTAGCTCCCATGCTAAAAGTTTTGTTTTCCCCTTTGTGTGCCTATGTGCCAGTTTAGTTTACTATTTGTTTATCCTAGCTTTCATGCTAGCGTCTTTTGTTTGCCTTTTCTTAGCTCCAGTATTTTTGTTTTCTAGCACCTTTTGTTATTCAAATAAATAGTTAAACCTTACCTTTGCTGTGTTCAATTTCGACGCATCCTCGAGGGAATCGAACCCGGCACCACGATGCCGAACAGACGTAACAATTATGCCATTATGTTAATGGTTTGCTATCATTTATAGCAGTAGTGGTTTAATTTTGGTTTCAGTTAGATGTATTAAGTTATCCATTGCAAGATATTTCCACGTGGGAGCTCACCTTCAGAAATATTTGAGGCAAAGCCGCCAGTTATTTCCAGGTTTTGTGGGGTTGATGATGTCATCACTGACGTCATCAGACCAAACCAACTCACCGGGGTTTAGTTTGTTTTATATTTTGTTAATCTTAGGTTAGATCAGAGAGTTATGAGGATTAGATAGCGTTAGTATCTTTGGGCTAGTTTATTTGAACACCTTAAAGACACACTGTTGTAGGGTAACTGTTTTGATGCGTAGAAATGTTAGATTGCGTTTGTAAACCAAGCTATGGGCAAAAGTGGCGCATTCCAAGTAGTATTGAAAGCCCTATAAAAGAGCAGAAGGGTTATATGCGGTGGCCATATTTTTGTGACAAGGGACAAGCGGTTGAAAATGAATGGATGGACAATGCCGATTTGAGTGAGAAGATTATTGGTTTTGTACTTTCGATACTTTAAGTCACTACTTTGATTCTTTGTTCTGTTTTACAAGTGTTTAAGACATGCATTGTAAATAAAGATGCCACGCTTCCAACAAACGGAAAGTCTGCCTTCCTATCATTTGGCCCTCGGACACCACATTCGGACATAAAAACGTTCCTTCATGAAGTAAACGTACCAGGTGATCGTGTATTTCAGTGATGGGACATAGTCGGACAGGCACTGCTCGAAGAAGGCGTCCTCAGCATGCGGTCCTGTGTGCTCGTCCTCCAGGCAGCCTCTGTCAAGTCCTTCTGTTGTGTTTCCTTTATCCACCAGGTAACACAAGAAGGTCTTATTGCGGCCTGAAGAGTATTCCACATTTTTGAACTGGAACTTGAATGCAAAAGGATCGATCCGCTCCCTGTTTGAAACACAGCAAATGATAACAAATCCTACACTTCTTATGTCTGTCTCTTCTTACGTCTTATGTTGCATCTTAATGTAGTATGAGAAAAAAATAGAAACCTTGTTTTCGAGAGTCTACTTATAGCAACAAACTTGTGTTGAGTGTTAAAGTATGATGTACAACAGTTAGCATAGTTATGTGTGTACCACATTACATATCTGCACCTGTTATGTTAGACGACCAAAGCAAACTTGAAGGTATATATGTGGGTGTCAGGTTGAAACTTGCCCTGGGAGTGGGGGTACACTAATTTTACACTCAGACTCTAGAGTTGCATGGCATTATTATTAGATGAGGTTTAAATGACCTCAATCAGAAGATAGTTGGACAGAACACCGAAAATCATTTTTAGGAGAACTGATTGTTAGCTACAAATGCCTCTGATATCAATGAGCAATCATTGCACAGTCCAGACTATCATTAACTATGGTATTTTAAAAAATGATTACTATTACCAATAAGCGGCCAGGACAAAGTCTTGTTAATTAAAATCTAAACAATAGACAATCACAAACTATGATTTCCTAAAATATGATTACTATTACTCTTACCAATGACTGGCCATCACATATTCTTGTTAAATAAAACCTATAAAAGAATAGACTATCACCAAGTATAGTATATTAAAACATGATTACTGTTACTAATACCAACGAGCAACCAACACATAGTCTTGTTAAAACAAACTTATGAACAACAAACTATCACCGACTATGGTGTCCTAAAATATAATCAATGAGAGGCCATTGCATAGTCTTGTTAAATTAAATCTATAACCAATAAGACTTTGGCAAAATATTGTATGTTGAAATATGATTACTGTTACTACTACCAATTAGCAGCCATTGCAGAGTCTTGTTAAAACAAACTTATGAACAATTGACTATCACCAACTGTGGTATCTTAAGTTATGATTACTGATACCAGTATCAATAAACAGCCATAACAAAGTCTTGTTAAAAACTTATAAACAATAGACTAACACCCATTATGGTGTTATTTAATTAATGGTTACTAATACCAATGAGCGACCATTGCATAGTCTTGTTAAAACCCATTAACAATAGAAAAACACTGTCACCTACTATGGTATCTGAAGGTATGATTACTATTACTGGTACCAATAAGTGGCCCTCGCATAGTCTTGTTAAATAAAACTGACAGAAACCATCACAAACTATCTTGGTATTTATCTGAGGTTTAGATCCAAACAGGTTTAAGAATGGGATTTATTGTACGAAGCTCAATCTCAACTATTTATTCCCCAGTAGGGATTGAAATAGATTTTGCATGAGCTCAAACCTCTAGCACAGGGGTGTCAAACTCAAATACAGAGTGGGCCAAAATTTAAAACTGAACAAAGCCGCGGGCCGAGGTCGAACAAATTAACCTTTTAATAGGGACCCAAACAAGTTTTTCATTGAATATTGAAGAAGCAAGGCTTATATAACTTTATAGTGACATGCAAAATTGAGTTTCAAATAATAATAACAATAATAATAAAAAAATATCAATGGCATATCAAATCAAATTTAAATAAAAATTGAATGCCTCTTTTGTATTTGCAGCCTTCTGAGGTAAATATCAACACTAACTTTTTCCAGAGGCTAATACATTTGAAAATAAAATAACAATGAATAAATTAACCATTCAGGCCTTTTCACTGCTCAGTTAATGTCGGGGCTCAGGTTAGGGGGGTTTGTTGGTAGCGGGGAGAGGGGGTGTATATTGTAGTGGTCCGGAAGAGTTAGTTCTGCAAGGGGTTCTGGGTATTTGTTCTGTTGTGTTTTTGTTGTGTTACGGTGCGGATGTTCTCCCAAAATGTGTTGGTCATTCTTGTTTGGTGTGGGTTCACAGTGTGGCGCATATTTGTAACAGTGTTAAAGTTGTTTATATGGCCACCCTCAGTGTGACCTGTATGCTGTTGATCAAGTATGCCTTGCATTTACTTACATGTGTGTAGAAGCCACATATATTACGTGACTGGGCCGGCACGCTGTTTGTGAGGAAGAAAAACAGACTTGACGAAAGGTTGTAGGGGACGCTAAAGGCAGTGCCTTTAAGGCACACTCCAAATTATGTTGTCCGGGTGGAATTCGGGAGAATGGTTGCACCGGGAGATTTTCGGGAGGGGAACTGAAATGTGAGAGTCTCCCGGGAAATCGGTGAACGCGGTGTTATAGCGGCACCGCTGTATAGCACTGGCGGGCCAGCTCTAATGTTAATTCGATATTGCCTCAAGGGCCAAATGAAAATACACGGCGGGCCAAATTTGGCCCGCGGGCCAGAGTTTGACACCTATGCTCCAGCAGGTATATTAAAAAAAGAAGCATAATATTTTATGTCAGATTTTTTGGTGATTGTGAAATTTTGGGCTGTTGGAATGTTGAAAATACAGTCCATCCCCCTCACATCACCTTTTGAAGTTTGCAGTTGAACTATATAAAAGAGTTTTTGGAGGTCAAAAACATATTTTTAAAGCATATCCTATGGGCCTAAATTTATAATTTCCAAGTATAAACATGGCTAAATTAATTACAGTTACTACTAAATGAGACCAACCCAATCAGAACGCACTATTCAGTATTGTGGCCACTGATTGGCTAAGTCGCAGGCAGCATTACTATATTGGATCAAATGAGTGTGAACAAGACAATGTGTGGGTGTTATTTCATGTATTTGATTTACAATGAATAATTACAACTTCCCGGAAATGAATTTACCACGGGACCAATTAACTAGGACACATTTTTGCTCAACGATATATTGATCTACAAATTATTGCCAATAAACGCTATTATTGCCATTATTTTTGGGAGACCAAATTAACCTCTGATGATGTGATGACACTACATAATAATAATGCATGTATAACCTTTTAAATGCAATAAACGTGTATTCCTCGTATATAGAATATTGTAAATTGAATGTAAACATTAAAATCTCCAAGTTAAATAAAACAAACATAATAATACAATGTACTTTATTAGCAAGATGTTTCCCTTGAATGAAAATCACAACTAAAAGCAATACAATGTTCTCAGGGGGAGGCCTCAAATATACACAAGCAAAACGATAAATAAAATGGCTAAACTTTAAGTACTGCCAAAGTTGTACTTCCCTATTTAACATGTAGGCAAAGGTAGAATTATACATTTCTGCCAACAAGTGGTGGGCCGTCAGGGCCAGCAAGGCCTTCACTGCTTGCCTAACATAACCAGAAATCATGATCATAATTAAAGATAAAATTATGGTTTTATTTACTTTCCCTAAATATCTTAAAGTATTCATATTATCTTCATGTCATATTAAGCTCCTTCCAGTGCTCTTGTTTTTAGTTTTAGTTTGTATCTAATCAGAATTCAGCTATCTTATTTTGCCATGCTATGCCAAATCTGCCAGAGGCCTTCAGAATCAACAATGTGGGTGTCCGTGCACTGTAAGCGATCGGGGACATACAGTTGATAGATAGTTGTGATAGCCAATCAAATCACGAGTTGTGTTGTCAGTGAGGCCTTGTAGGAGCCTCACATTGAACGTGACATTTGCCGTCCTGTGATTGGATACTCATCAGGACCATTAGCAAATTAGTTTCAGGACACATATAGTTGATAGTCAGTTGTGATAGCCAATCAGGTCACGAGTGGTTGACAGTAATCTATCCAAGTAGCCTGATGTTAACGAGACTGTGACTGGATACTCACTTGTCACTCCAAACACAAGTTTCAATTTAGATGGAAGCAGGAAGTGTTGCGCAGAGAAGGAGAACAAAACGTTGATTAGGTGTCATTTAGATTTTTGCAAGGCCATTATCAAGAAGGATATTGAAAGAGAAACTACATCTTGTGAGACCATGTCGACCAACCCCCGGAAGCCAACTCAGCTGTTCTGGCGATGAAATGGGTTAAAGTTAAAGTTAAAGTACCAATGATTGTCACACACACACGAGGTGTGGTGAAATTTGTCCTCTGCATTTGACCCATCCCCTTGTGGCCGCACCCGGGAATCCATTTTGGTGATTTAACCTCCAAATCCAACCCTTGATGGCCACCCTCAGTGTGACCTGTATGCTGTTGATCAAGTATGCCTTGCATTTACTTACATGTGTGTAGAAGCCACATATATTACGTGACTGGGCCGGCACGCTGTTTGTGAGGAAGAAAAACAGACTTGACGAAAGGTTGTAGGGGACGCTAAAGGCAGTGCCTTTAAGGCACACTCCAAATTATGTTGTCCGGGTGGAATTCGGGAGAATGGTTGCACCGGGAGATTTTCGGGAGGGGAACTGAAATGTGAGAGTCTCCCGGGAAATCGGTGAACGCGGTGTTATAGCGGCACCGCTGTATAGCACTGGCGGGCCAGCTCTAATGTTAATTCGATATTGCCTCAAGGGCCAAATGAAAATACACGGCGGGCCAAATTTGGCCCGCGGGCCAGAGTTTGACACCTATGCTCTAGCAGGTATATCAAAAAAAGAAGCATAATATTTTATGTCAGATTTTTTGGTGATTGTGAAATTTTGGGCTGTTGGAATGTTGAAAATACAGTCCATCCCCCTCACATCACTTTTTGAAGTTTGCAGTTGAACTATATAAAAGAGTTTTTGGAGGTCCAAAACATATTTTTAAAGCATATCCTATGGGCCTAAATTTATAATTTCCAAGTATAAACATGGCTAAATTAATTACAGTTACTACTAAATGAGACCAACCCAATCAGAACGCACTATTCAGTATTGTGGCCACTGATTGGCTAAGTCGCAGGCAGCATTACTATATTGGATCAAATGAGTGTGAACAAGACAATGTGTGGGTGTTATTTCATGTATTTGATTTACAATGAATAATTACAACTTCCCGGAAATGAATTTACCACGGGACCAATTAACTAGGACACATTTTTGCTCAACGATATATTGATCTACAAATTATTGCCAATAAACGCTATTATTGCCATTATTTTTGGGAGACCAAATTAACCTCTGATGATGTGATGACACTACATAATAATAATGCATGTATAACCTTTTAAATGCAATAAACGTGTATTCCTCGTATATAGAATATTGTAAATTGAATGTAAACATTAAAATCTCCAAGTTAAATAAAACAAACATAATAATACAATGTACTTTATTAGCAAGATGTTTCCCTTGAATGAAAATCACAACTAAAAGCAATACAATGTTCTCAGGGGGAGGCCTCAAATATACACAAGCAAAACGATAAATAAAATGGCTAAACTTTAAGTACTGCCAAAGTTGTACTTCCCTATTTAACATGTAGGCAAAGGTAGAATTATACATTTCTGCCAACAAGTGGTGGGCCGTCAGGGCCAGCAAGGCCTTCTCTGCTTGCCTAACATAACCAGAAATCATGATCATAATTAAAGATAAAATTATGGTTTTATTTACTTTCCCTAAATATCTTAAAGTATTCATATTATCTTCATGTCATATTAAGCTCCTTCCAGTGCTCTTGTTTTTAGTTTTAGTTTGTATCTAATCAGAATTCAGCTATCTTATTTTGCCATGCTATGCCAAATCTGCCAGAGGCCTTCAGAATCAACAATGTGGGTGTCCGTGCACTGTAAGCGATCGGGGACATACAGTTGATAGACAGTTGTGATAGCCAATCAAATCACGAGTTGTGTTGTCAGTGAGGCCTTGTAGGAGCCTCACATTGAACGTGACATTTGCCGTCCTGTGATTGGATACTCATCAGGACCATTAGCAAATTAGTTTCAGGACACATATAGTTGATAGTCAGTTGTGATAGCCAATCAGGTCACGAGTGGTTGACAGTAATCTATCCAAGTAGCCTGATGTTAACGAGACTGTGACTGGATACTCACTTGTCACTCCAAACACAAGTTTCAATTTAGATGGAAGCAGGAAGTGTTGCGCAGAGAAGGAGAACAAAACGTTGATTAGGTGTCATTTAGATTTTTGCAAGGCCATTATCAAGAAGGATATTGAAAGAGAAACTACATCTTGTGAGACCATGTCGACCAACCCCCGGAAGCCAACTCAGCTGTTCTGGCGATGAAATGGGTTAAAGTTAAAGTTAAAGTACCAATGATTGTCACACACACACGAGGTGTGATGAAATTTGTCCTCTGCATTTGACCCATCCCCTTGTGGCCGCGCCCGGGAATCCTTTTTGGTGATTTAACCTCCAAATCCAACCCTTGATGCTGAGTGCCAAGCAGGGAGGTAATGGGTCCCATTTTTATAGTCTTTGGTGTGACTCGGCCAGGGTTTGAACTCACAACCTAACAATTTCATGGCGGACACTAACCACTTGGTTCTACTAATTGTGAGTTCAAATATTTTATTTTTTCACTTTTAATATGTTTTTTGCTAGTTTAATTTTTTGACAGCACCATGTAAGATATGTTTTAATTGCTGATGAGTTTTAATTGCTGATGAGTTTTAATTGATTTTTAAATGCGCCAGAAAATAACCCGTTTTGTACACTGTTATATGCTTCAATGCTTAGTGGGGTTTAAATGTGTTCCTGTGTAGTATTTATCCAGCAATTGTCATATGCATGAATTGATTAACGTGGACTCCGACTTAAACAAGTCGAAAAACGTATTTGGGTGTTACCATTTAGTGGTCAATTGTACGGAATATGTACTGAACTGTGCAATCTACTAATAAAAGTATCAATCAATCAATCAATTAATCAAAAAACCTCCTGCTACCCCATCACCTCCAAAACCCTCAAGTCTAGACTCCAAACATCCCAGAACAAGCTAGTCCGGTTACTTTTAGACCTCCACCCCAGATCACACCTACTCCAACCCACGTCTCCAAAGTAGGCTGGCTCAGGGTGGAGGACAAAGTCAAACAACTTGCACTGAGCCTAGTCTATAAATCCGCTACACCTCCCTGATACCGAAGTACATGTCAAACTACTTCCTTAACTAATGACCGCCATAACCACAACACCAGGGGGGGCTCCACAAACCACGTTAAATCCAGAATACAATCCAACAAAGGTCTTAACTCATTCTCTTTCTATGCCACATCAATGTAGAATGCATTCCCAACAGGTGTAAAAGTAAGTGCATCTCTATCCTCCTTCAAAACTGCACTAAAAGAACACCTCCAGGCAACTTCAACCCTACACTAACACCCTCCCCCCTCCACATCCCACCTCCCTGGATTGTATATAATCAAATGTATATACTTGTTATTGTGCTTTCTGATCTCTCTATGTCCACTACTTGCTGTACAGTCAGACCTACACTGTTTCAATGTCCATTTCTCAGATGATGCAATTGTTGATGACTGAAGTGCTGATATCAACCAAATGTACCACCCCCTCCTCCACGTCTCACCCCTCTGTTTGTAAATAATGTAAATAATTCAATGTATATACTATGATGATTAACTTGTGTGATGACTGTATTATGCTGATAGTATATATTTGTACCATGAATTGATTAACGCGGACCCCGACCTAAACAAGTTGAAAAACTTATTCGGGTTTTACCATTTAGTGGTCAATTGTACGGAATATAAATAAATAAATAAATAAATGAATGGGTTGTACTTGTATAGCGCTTTCCTACCTTCAAGGTACTCAAAGCGCTTTGACACTACTTCCACATTTACCCACTCACACACACATTCACACACTGATAGAGGGAGCTGCCATGTAAGGCGCTAACCAGCACCCATCAGGAGCAAGGGTGAAGTGTCTTGCTCAGGACACAACAGACGTGATGAGGTTGGTACTAGGTGGGGATTGAACCAGGGACCCTTGGGTTGCACACGGCCACTCTACCACTGCGCCACGCCGTCCCATATGTACTGTAATGTGCAATCTACAAAAAAAAATTCAATCAATCATCCAATGGTGACATCAATGATGGTATTTTGAGAGGTAATCTTTGAAGTCGGACATCACTGAAAGCCTCGATGGGAAACGCACGGCCCTCCATTAGAAGTCTGCCAATCAAGTTAGGACATTTTTAGACAAAAAGACACAGTAACAATATAGACACTACAGTGGTCATACGCCAAAAAATAAGACTGGGAGATTCCCGGCAAGTAAAACCCGACTTGAAATGACAACATGACACGTCAGCACTAGAGACGCACACACTTCTGCGCTGTTTAGTTTGCACTGACCTGGCTTTTGAACCAAACACCTCCGTTTCAAGAGAGCGTGCAGGTTTGTCGTGCTCATACGGTCGTGTTCGGGCACATTCGGCAAACTTGGCTCTCGGTGTTGATACGCTCAACTTGTTCCAAAGTTTTAAAGTGAAATATTGAGATCTTTGCGTCCATGTTAGCTGCTTTTCCTGTGTGATGCTAGCGGGTCAGCCGCCCTGCCTCTTGAGTCGCACCGACAAAGAGTCACCAACACCTAATGATGACAACACAGTTCACCCCCTTCTTTTCATTCCGTTGTAGCACGAATGCGCAGAGTTGCTGAAAGCGGCGAAAAGCGTGAATGCTCTTGAAGCATGCACATGACGATTTATTGACCCTGAAAAAACTTCCCGACTTAATTTGTATTCATAGTCGGTTTTCTCTGGGGACTCCGCGGCTTCTTACCACCGCCAAGAACATGCACTTGGGGATAGGTTGATTGGGAACACAAAATTGGCCCGAGTGTGTGAATGTGAGTGTGAATGTTGTCTGTTTATCTGTGTTGGCCCTGCGATGAGGTGGTGACTTGTCCAGGGTGTACAAAGCTTCCGCCCAAATGCAGCTGAGATAGGCTTCAGCGAACCCCCGCGACCCATACTTGCTAACCCTCCCGGATTTTCCGGGAGACTCCCGGAATTCAGCGCCTCTCCCGGAAACCTCCGGGAAGAAATTTTTTACCGAAAATCTCCCGAAATTCAGCAGGAAATTCGCATGTTTATGGGGGGGGGGTCGTTCTACCAGGATGTAGACGAGAAACTCCGAACGAAGCGTGCAGGTAAGAATATGATTTATTTCTCATAAATCATACAAAGAACTACTCAGTGGCCTAGTGGTTAGAGTGTCCGCCCTGAGATTGGTAGGTTGTAAGTTCAAACCCCGGCCGAGTCATACCAAAGACTATAAAAATGGGACCCATAGGGCGCGCCATGGCGTAGGGGGTAGAGCGGCTGTGCCAGAAAACCTGAGGGTTGCAGGTTCGCTTCCCACCTATTGACATCCAAATCGCTGCCGTTGTGTCCTTGGGCAGGACACTTCACCCTTGCCGCCGGTGCCGCTCACACTGGTGAATGAATGATGAATGAATGATTGGTGGTGGTCGGATGGGCCGTAAGCGCAAACTGGCAGCCACGCTTCCGTCAGTCTACCCCAAGGCAGCTGTGGTTACAGATGTAGCTTACCACCACTAGGTGTGAATGAATGATGGGTTTCCACTTCTCTGTGAGCGCTTTGAGTATCCAACAATAGAAAAGCGCGATATAAATCTAATCCATTATTATTATTATTATTACCCATTGCCTCCCTGCTTGGCACTAAGCATCAAGGGTTGGAATTGGGGGTTAAATCACCATAAATGATTCCCGGGAGCAGCACCGCTGCTGCCCACTGCTCCCCTCACTTCCCAGGGGGTGATCAAGGGGATGGGTCAAATGCAGAGGACAAATTTCACCACACCTCGTGTGTGTGTGACAATCATTGGTACTTTAACTTTGACTTTTAAGCAGACAGGAAACAAACAAAGGGATGCGTGCTGATTGCACGCAGAAGCTAAAGTGACAACCACATATAACGTATTGCTTAAAGCAAATAAGGAAGCCAGACAGATTGTGGCGAGAAAACGGAACACAGAGCTCTCTGATTAGTGCCTAGGAGCAGGTGAGCATTCCGAACACTAATCAGAGGCAGGCGAAACTAATCTGCAGTCATGGCAACTGAAACACAAACCCAGGGGTTCTGAAAACAGAACTGAGGTAATCAAAACTAACAGAACAAAACATGTTCCGGGAAACGGATCAAAACAAAGACATTTGCTTCCAATTAAAAAAAAAAAAATAAATTAAAATAAATTGTTAAATTCTAACTAAATTAATAATAAGAACAAATAATATATATGTTTCTTGGATAAACTGTCAATAAAATGCAATAAAGGGCAGCACAGTGCGGTGCTTAGCGCTCGTGCCCCATAGCAAGTAGGTACTGGGTTTGATTCTTGGGCTTGGGGTCTTTCTGTGTGTGCATGTTCTCCCCTTGACTGCGTGGGTTCTCTCCGGGTACTCCGGCTTCCTCCCACTTCCAAACACATGCACCTGGGGATAGGCTGATTGGCAACATTAAATAGACCCAATTGTGTCTCTAGTAAGTGATAATGTTGTCTGTCTGTCTGTATTGGCTCTGCGATGAGGTGATGACATGTCCAGGGTGTACAACGCCTTCAGCCCAAGTACAACTGGGATAGGCTCCACCCCCTGTACAACCTCAAGAGGGACAAGTGCTATAAAATGGATGAATGAAATTGCAATAAAACTGGAGTAGGCCTTTGAGACATTGGTGATTAAGGGCTATATAAATAAACTTTGATTGATGATTGGCTGATTGCTGCGGCCCATACGTACCACAGCTGACACTGACCACCCTATAGTTAAGAAACACTGCTGTAAAACATAATATATTGTGAAAATTCATATACATATGGTGTACTTGAATGTCTAGCACATTTTATTAACGTTGAAAAAAAAAAAAAATACAACGCAAAAGTTACCTAAACTGAATTGTGTACCGAAACTACATACGAATAACTTTTTACTGAACTTTTTATTAATCAGCAAGGTAGATTTGGAGTAATTCAAGTGTTTTAATTGACTACAGAAGTTGCAATGAGACACTTTACACATGAAGTTATGCATATATTAACAACAACACATTTTTTCTCTCTTTGATTTTTTATGAATATATTCTTCTTCGGGAAAAATTAAAGTTGAAGAGCAAAATTAAGTGTCTTCAAATTCATGCACTCTCAGTTTGGTCAGTTGGAAAGAAGTTTGCTAAAATAATTAGCAAGAATCACTTTTTACAGTGTTTTGCAAATACAACATGTACACTTTTGACATTCAGCACTATGGAACAAGAACTTTGTGAGTTGGACCTACTGTACCTTGTAGTTATTTCAAATGGAGGAAGTTCCATGGGCTCAACCTGAAGATCTTCACTGTCACCATTAAGGGCTGCATTGTTATCTGAAGGAACCTCTCTATTTTCCTGAGCATTATCTCCTTCATTCTTCACTCCTTTTCCATCCTTGGCTTCTTTCTCTTGTCGCTCCTTTCTTTTTTGCGAATGACTTCTGTCGGCCATGGTACCGAGAGTCGTTTTTTTAATGCCGGGAAATGCAAGGAAAGAGGAAGCAGCAGAGCGAAGAACTAGCTGTGGAATGGTGGACAAAGAGGAGCTGAAAAGAAGAAAAGTAATGGAGAGATAGGGAGAGAGAGAGAGAAGAGAGAGAGAGAAGGAGAGCTGTGCAAGACTTTCACCTCTAGTGCAAACAAATAACTACACGTCACAAATGTCCATACAGTGCAATGATCACCAATGTTAACAAAGTGGATTTATTAAAAGCCAATTACAGCTAAAACATGCAATTTAAAAAAGAAAATGTTGCCACTATTTCTATGTAAAATTTACAGCAAATTATTGTTATGGTTGAATTCTATCTATTAAGCTGCCCCTCCATAAAAGTTACAGTCATTGTTTTTACAGTGCATTACTCTCTACAGAAGAACGCTGATATTTTTATGGTACAAGTCCGGCAACTGAGTTATTTTTATAAACATTTTTTTGCTGCATTAAAAATAATTGATTTTGAACAATACCTAAAATGAGCAGTTTGAGTGTAAAAATAGCATCATTGCCCTTTAAAGGTCTCCCAAGGATCAAACGTTGCCGGACGCACTCAAGCAGCTGCAGCTTCCAGACCAAGTGCGTCTATTAAAAGCCTTCATGGACAAGCTGAGGGAAGCAACCCCTATGCCTGCGATGCAAATGTTTGTCTGCATGTGTGTTAGTATTTTAAAGTGACTTGCAATATCTCGACAAGTACCACTGATTGGTTTTCAAGTGTGGGCCTGTGCTTTGTGCTTATTTGTTTTTACATGAAACCATGGCGTGAGCATACCTCTCAAAAAATATAAGACTATAAGACAAATATAAGTACTGTACTATTTTTATGCCAGAGAAAAATACCAAAAGAAACCACTTGGGTATTTATATCCCCTTTTCTAAACCTTTTAATCCAGAGTTCCGTAGAGGGGGCAATGTGTTTGTTTTTGTGTTGCTATGGAAACTAGTAGGCGTGCCTTGTCTTAATATACACATGCAATACATCCAAGTAAGAATCTTATCTTAAAACTTAACTAAACACAATTTTTGAGAGCTAGAAAGACAATTCAAACTACAGGCACTTTTAAAAGGGTCATATGATGATTTTTAATCTACAGCTAAAACAGTTTTCCGAGCCAAGCACCACCTAATTGATGGAGAAATGAAGCAGGGACCACCTACTTATATCTGTAGCTCGGTTGGTAAAGTAGCCATGCCAGCAACTTGAGGGTTCCAGGTTGGATCCCTGCTTCCGCCATCCTCGTCACTGCCGTTGTGTCCTTGGGCAGGACACTTTACCTACCTGCTCCCAGTGCCACCCACACTGCTTTAAATGTAACTTAGATATTGGGTTTCACTATGTAAAGCGCTTTGAGTCACTAGAGAAAAGCGCTATATAAATATAATTCACTTCACTTCTTACTTCGTATATATATTGTATAAAATTGTGTTTTAAATTGAACTGGTTCTAAAGGGATTGTATTATGGTATAATACAAAGATGTTCAAATACAACAGTATAGAGTCAGTAATGGCTTGTAGACGTTCCTTGTCTCAATATACACATGCGATACATCCAAGTAACAATAAACAATCTTAGTTTAAAAGTTAACTAAACACAATTTTGAAAGCTGGAAGACAATTCAAACTAAAAGCACTTTTAAAGGGGTCATGTTATGATTTTTAATCTACAGCTAAAACAGTTTTACAGTTTTCCAGACCATGCAAGGACCACCTAATTGATGGAGAGATGACCACCTACTTAAACCTTTCTTACCTAGTATATATCTTGTATAAAATTGTCTTTTAAATTGAACAGCAGCTGAGATAGGCTCCAGCATCCCCCAAGGCCCCGAACAGGACAAGCGGTAAAAAATGGATGGATGGTTCTATAGGTACTTTATTATTGTATAATACTAAGATGTTCAAATACAACAGTATAGAGCAGGGGTGCTCACACTTTTTCTACAGGCGAGATACTTTTCAATTGACCAAGTCGAGGAGATCTGCCTCATTCATTCATATTTATAATTTATATTTATTTGTTTATGAAAGGGACATTTTTGTTAACAAGTTAAAGGCCTACTGAAATGAGATTTTCTTATTTAAACGGGGATAGCAGGTCCATTCTATGTGTCATACTTGATCATTTCGCGATATTGCCATATTTTTGCTGAAAGGATTTAGTAGAGAACATCCACGATAAAGTTCGCAACTTTTGGTCGCTAATAAAAAAAGCCTTGCCTTTACCGGAAGTAGCAGACGATGACGTCACAAGGGTGAGAGCTCCTCAAATATTCACATTGTTTATGATGGGAGCCTCCAGCAGCAAGAGCTATTCGGACCGAGAAAACGACAATTTCCCCATAAATTTGAGCGAGGATGAAAGATTTGTGGATGATAATATTGATAGCGAAGGGCTAGAAAAAAAAATAAATAAAAAAAAAAGTTTGAAAAAAAAGGCGATTGCATTGGGACGGATTCAGATGTTTTTAGACCCATTTACTAGGATAAGTCTGGGAAATCCCTTATTTTTCTATTGTGTTGCTAGTGTTTTAGTGAGATTAAATAGTACCTGATAGTCGGAAGGGTGTGTCCACGGGTGTCTTGACGCCAGTCTCTGAGGGAAGTCGACAGCAGCTGCATGGACGGCGCAAGCTCAGCTGATCTCCGGTAAGAGGCGACTTTTTTACCACAACTTTCTCACCGAAACCTGCCGTTTGACAAGTGGTCGGGAACCATGTTCGCTTGTCCGCTCTGATCCATAGTAAAGCTTCACCTCCGGGAATTTTAAACAACAAAACACCGTGTGTTTGTGTGGCTAAAGGCTAAAGCTTCCCACCTCCATCTTTCTACTTTGACTTCTCCATTATTGATTGAACAAATTGCTAAAGATTCAGCAACACAGATGTCCAGAATACTGTTTAATTGCGCGATAAATAGAGACAACTTTTAGCCGAAAATGGTGCTGCGCTAATATGTCCTCTACAGTCCGTGACGTCACGCGCACGCGTCATCATTCCGCGACGTTTTCAACAAGAAAAAATTGTAATTAAGCAAACTAAACCGTCCGTATTGGCATGTGTTGCAATGTTAATATTTCATCATTAATACATCAACTATCAGACTGCGTGGTCGGTAGTAGTGGGTATCAGTAGGCCTTTAATGGTGTTTAATGATAAAACAAGCATGTTTAACACATATAGATTCAAGAATATAAGTTGGTGTATTACCTGATTCTGATGACTTGCATTGATTGGAATCAGACAGTGGTGCTGATAACGTCCGCATTTTCAAATGGAGGAGAAAAAAAGTCCTCCTTTCTGTCCAATATCACATGAAAGTGGTTGGATTTGGCATCTCATTTGTCCAACTTGCATACTCATTTTTAAACACTTTGTTATGAGAGTAGCATATGTGTGTGTGGCTCTTTGATGTTTGTCAGCAGGTGAGTGACGTCAGTGAGTGTGTGGGCGAGAGAGGAGAGGGAGCGGTCGCTGAGGGCGGGGGAGAAATACACGGGCATCAAACTTCGTAGCTTGCTAGCTTGTGCATGCTAGCTTTCTGAGACTCTTATTTTCTTAGCACAGGCAGGATGAAGCAGGTCTTTTATGGTGAAGACAGGAACTGTGCAGTAGGTCTTTAGAGTTTTGACAGCAGGTACGGCCCAAGAGTCTGTTGAAATAAAAAGTATTTCTCTCTGTCTTGTAAGTGATTTTTTTCCTAATAATGAGCTGAATTGATTAACGTGGAGCCTGACTTAAACAAGTTGAAAAACCTATTCGAGTGTTACCAATCAGTGGTCAATTGTACGGAATATGAACTGAACTGTGCAATCTACTAATAAAAGTTTCAATCAATCAAAAAAGCAGCCAGCGTCATCTCACAAGATCCTCGGGTACCGAGAATGTCAAACAACTGACGAAAGTGAAGTCTTGGTGAAGATTGATGATTGCTCATTTTTATGTTTATTTTTTTAATGTCTGGCTTGCAATCGACTGACACACCCTCCGCGATCGACCGGTAGCTCGCGATCAACGTAATGCCCACCCCTGGTATAGAGTCACTAATCGCTAGCTGTTAACTAGCATGCCAATCGCTAGTTGGCAACTAGCACGGTAATCGCCAGGTGACGCCTCGGGCTAATAACTGAGTGGCTAATCGCTAGCTATCTTAAATGCTAACATGAATATATAGTACATTTATTTGTGTTTTGATTTTAAAACTGCAAGGTACAGTCAGTATGGCGGTCATGTCACTGCTATTTATTAGCTACACTACAGTAAGGCTGCAATATTTAGTTGATCATTGTCGATTGATACAATTCTGATTGATAGACTGCCAGGAATGTTGATGTTTACACCTTCATTCCTTTAAGTAAATAATTGCAACTAATTAACCCTTACAGTACTGGATACAACACTTTTTACACTGAATGTCATGTTAACAGGAAATCTTGCACTTTAAGTCTGTTGATTTATTTTTCACTGTGTTTATAAACTCTTAGTCGTCTCAACTTTTTTTGGAGCCTCTCCTCGCACTGTTCAACAAATCTAAAACATGGAATTGATAAACCGGTCTCTCACCGCAATTGACGAGCTTTTCTCAACAAGAAGCTCTGATTTGGGGGACCCTGTCTGGTCTGATGGGACGTTTGCTTCTGAATACACGATGGACGTGTGGGAGAAGTTGGTGGTCGTGTGCCTGTTGATTCTTTCCGTTGAGGACATTTAAACTATCTGTACTTATTCGGACATATATTAACACGGCATATGCTAATTGGATTGAGCATTGCCTGGGTTTATTGACAAATTCAAAAGACGATGGCAGCCGTTCAAGTCATAAACTGCCCGTCTTGATTGACGGTATGGGCAGGGCTGTACACACTCAAAAAGGGGAGATTTCTGAGTCAAATCACACACTGGATAACATCTCGGAGAAGCTTTCTGCTCTTCACAGTGAAATTATGATCAATTTGATGGCCAGGAATTAACAAGCTTTGAAACATATTTACTCGCCTAAACCACACATCCTAATCTGCAGTTCTGTAACGGCCCTAACTTCCCTACCCCCCGATTGCAAGTCTAGGTTTGTAAGTCGTATTATGTGCTTTATTTGTGCTTATATCTGCTGAAACCCTACATGAGCACAGTATTGGAGATGGCTTTGTTTTCTCCCTCCTCCATCTTACTGTCATTGTTTTTCCCAATATTTTTTGGGGCACAGTCTATGTGGCAACCCAACAGCTTCCTGTCCTTCACCCCTTGCCGTATTGTATTTCTGTTTCTCAGACCGGTTGGCTGTAAACAATATTGTAGTACTTTTCAGGCACATTGACAAATAGAATATCTTGTATTTTGTACTTGGGGTAATAATGTAAAACCATTTGTTTGGTCATGACCCTCATGGTTTTGGACTTGTGTTTATTATCCTGTGCTGGGTGTTATTTTCATTTCAGTGGTCTTGTTTTCTTGTTTTGTGCTTCCTGTATTTTTTCCTGCCAACTATTTATGCTGGGTCATAGATTATTTTGGGTTTTGATTCATTTTTTGTTTAAATTCTGTTTCAGCTCCCCTGTTTTGTGTTTTCTTGGTTGTTACGGGTGATGATTATGTTCACCTGCCACTGATTAGTGTTCGGGTCGCTCACCTGTTCCCGAGCACTAATAAGAGAGCTATTTAGTCCTGCCTTTCCCCGTCACTTAGTCTGATACTTTTGTTTGCTCATATGCAACTGTCACGTTGGTGCCCTGTGGTTTTTCATAAGCTAAGTCCCGTCTAAGTGTTTCTTTGGGAGGTATTTCGTTAGATTCCTGTATGCGGTCGGCACGCACTCCTTGTCTTTGCTTGTTTTGTTTGTTTTCATATTAAATGTGATTTGTCACGGCCAGGGCTCATCCTTGTGCTCTGCTTGTCGCACTTCGGGACATGCCCACTGCCGCGCACATCCAGGAACGCGCGGAGCGCGTCTCCGCCTGCAGCAGCCACTAGCTGCAATCATTCACTGGCAATCAGCGCACCTGCCTGTAATGAAGGAGCTACCTTCATAAGCCTGCTCAATCTGCCATCTCGCGCCGGAATATAACCTTCTGTTGGTGTACAGTAAGCGATCCTCGGATGCCTTATGCAACCTTGGTCTCTTTCTGTTTTCCCCTCTGTGTTTTATTGTCCTGTCGGGTCGATCCTACTGCAGACCTCCGTTTACGTGTTTGACGTTGCTGTGTGTCTCGTCATTCTTCGTCGTCGTTCCCCTGCTTCCCAGGCTGCCTCTTTGATCTCCAGCTACCACTTGGACCCGGATCTCTTGACGTCTCTCTCTCGCCCTGAATTTGCCTGTCGAAAGGAATGTCTTAATGCCTTGTCCCTCCACTCGCCCAACACAACACTAGGTAACACACACTACAGCTAATCACACACATAGCCACCCACCACATACACTTATATTATTTTTGTTTGATTATTATATATATGGTTAATATATATATAATAAATATATAGAGCTACAATCCCCCCTCTGGTGTCCGTTGCCGTTACCTCCCCTCAGTAACCATAACATGATTGATTGATTGATTGAAACTTTTATTAGTAGATTGCACAGTACAGTACATATTCCGTGCAATTGACCACTAAATGGTAACACCCGAATACGTTTTTCAACTTGTTTAAGTCGGGGTCCACGTTAATCAATTCATGGTAATATGATTTATGTTGAGAATAAATCATCTCCTACCTGCACGCTGTCACCGGAGTTCCTAATGTCATCCCGGAAGAATAATCCTCCTCGTGCCCAACGTTAAAAATTCACATCTGGCGTAAGTTCTCCTACCCTCACTTGACCCTGGTTGGAAGTCAGGATGCTTTTTTTTTTACCTGCCTTGTTTCTCTGGACATGCCTGCCGTCTCTACGTCCTGGGGTCACACTTCAAGCTGTGCTTGAGCCTACCTGACACTTTCTCTCTAATTTGTGTTTTTGTTTTGTTACGATTGAATTTAGTTTACTCTAGGGTGTATAGCAAATGATAAACATCAATAATTTGTCGACGACTTGAAAAAACTATTGAAATAAATCATTATTTGCAGCCCTACACCACAGTGACTATGTTTCCATATACTAATTTAGTTAGATTTCTCAGATAGTTAGTTTTTTGCTATTTTTACATCCACATGTTATATCTCAGTATAAATGCACACACTCTAATGCAGCTGTTGATCATACGCCGTGTTCCTCCCGTACACTTATTTCCTCTTAGCGCAGATTAATGTATTGTTTCAAAACAAGGCATCTTTACGGCTCCTTTAAAGGCAACAGCACAGTTCTTGTTGTACCTTTTGTGTGCTTTAATATATGCACAGACGGAAGTATTCTCCATTTTTTGTCTATATCTTTTTAAATAAATCTCAGGTTCTTATTTTTCTCCCATAACTGCACTTGAAAATGTTCTGTTCGTTTATTTTGTGAAAAAAATTAAAGGTTGTTAAACGTCAAATGAAATCCATCCATCCATTTCTTACCGCTTATTCCCTTTTGGGGTTGCGGGGGGCGCTGGTGCCTATCTCAGCTACAATTGGGCGGAAGGCGGAAACCTTAACATTTTTCAGTTCTAAATTGACTTTCCAAAGGAGAGAGGTACATCCATCCATCCATCCATCCATCATCTTCCGCTTATCCGAGGTCGGGTCGCGGGGGCAGCAGCCTAAGCAGGGAAGCCCAGACTTTCCTATCTCCAGCCACTTCGTCTAGCTCTTCCCGGGGGATCCCGAGGCGTTCCCAGGCCAGCCGGGAGACATAGTCTTCCCAACGTGTCCTGGGTCTTCCCCGTGGCCTCCTACCAGCTGGACGTGCCCTAAACACATCCCTAGGGAGGCGTTTGGGTGGCATCCTGACCAGATGCCCGAACCACCTCATCTGGCTCCTCTCGATGTGGCGGAGCAGCGGATTTACGTTGAGCTCCTCCTGGATGGCAGAGCTTCTCACCCTATCTCTAAGGGAGAGCCCCGCCACCCGGCGGAGGAAACTCATTTCGGCCGCTTGTACCCGTGATCTTATCCTTTCGGTCATGACCCAAAGCTCATGACCATAGGTGAGGATGGGAACGTAGATCAACTGGTAAATTGAGAGTTTTGCCTTCCGGCTCAGCTCCTTCTTCACCACAACGGATCGATACAACGTCCGCATTACTGAAGACGCCGCACCGATTCGCCTGTCGATCTCACGATCCACTCTTCCCCCACTCATGAACAAGACTCCTAGGTACTTGAACTCCTCCACTTGGGGCAGGGTCTCCTCCCCAACCCGGAGATGGCACTCCACCCTTTCCCGCCCGAAAAAGGGTGGAGAAGTACATTGATTTCTTAATTGTCAAAAATTCAGCCAATCTGCTTTTAACCCTGACTTGCATGCCCTGGCCCAAGCAGCATTATGTTCCTGAGCTCATGTGGTGATATCCTTTACACACTGATGTCGCTTTTTGATGTCACCTGAGGGATTGAAGGTCACGGGCATTCAATGTTGGTTTTTGGCCTTGTTGCCTATGTGCAGTGATTTCTCCAGATTCTCTGAACCTTTTGATGATATTACAGAACGTAGGTGGTGAAATCCCTAAATTCCTTGCAATAGCTCGTTGAGAAATGTTGTTCTTAAACGCATTTGTTCACAAAAAGGATGAACCACGCCCCATCCTTGTTCGTGCGCATTTCATGGAAGCTGCTTTCATACCCATTCATGGCATCCACCTGTTTCCAATTGGTCATTTCACCTGTGGGATGTTCCAAATAAGTGTTTGATGAGCATTCCTCATCTTTCTTTCTCAGTCCTTTTTGCCACTTGTGCTAGCGTTTTTTAAACATGACAGACTGGCAGTGTGCCGCGCCTCGCCAAGGAGCAGCGAGAACACCAAGAAGCGCATATGCCAAATCTTCAAAGAAAACGGCCTACGGATCACGATTGAAGCCAACAAGCAAACCGTCAACTTCCTCGACGTCACTTTCAACCTGAGAAATAACAGCTACCAACCATTCACGAAACCCAACACAACCCTCCAATACGTGCACCATGACAGCAACCACCCACCCACCACCACGAAAAGAATACCTACCGGAATTAATAAAAGGCTATCGATGCTGTCATCTAGCAAAGCTGAATTCGACCAAGCAACCCCCCCCGTACCAGAAAGCACTTGATGAAAGCGGATACAACTTCACCCTCACCTATGAACCCACTCCAGGAAACCAACCAAAAAAGAGCAGAAAACGAAACAACATCATCTGGTACAATTCGCCATTCAGTAAAAACGTCTCAACCAACATCGGCCTCAAGTTCCTCACTCTGATCGACAAACACTTCCCCAAAGGCAACACCCTAAGAAAAATATTCAACAAGAACAACATTAAATTGAGCTACAGCTGTATGAATAACATACAACAAATCATTTCAAACCACAACAAAGCAATTGCAAAAGGACTGCCTACCCCCAGGCTAAACGACTCTGAAACCAATAAGGAATGTAACTGTCGCAAGAAACCTGATTGCCCTCTCAACGGAGGGTGCTTACAGTCATCAGTCGTTTACCAAGCAAAGGTAATACGCAAGGACATTAACACATCCGACACGTACGTAGGATTAACCGAAGGAGCATTCAAAACAAGATGGAATAATCACAACGCCTCCTTTAGAAACCAGACTTTGCGGAATTCTACAGAACTCAGCAAACACATTTGGAACCTCGAAGACAATAATGTTGAATATTCAATAACATGGCAAATTCTTGCATCCAGCACACCTTACAACAGTGGTAATAAAAGATGCAACCTATGCTTAAAAGAGAAACTGTTTATTATATATCATCCAGATCTATCATCCCTCAACAAGCGCAGTGAAATCATTTCAACATGCCGCCACAGACGGAAACACCTCCTAGGTAACACATGAGCCAATCACCACACCCTACGCCTGCCTGTACCCACCCACTCTGTGCCCTATATAAACCATTGCGTGTGAATGCTTCCATTAAAATCTCCTGATGATTGAGGGAACCCCTCATGAAACAGTTCTGTAGAGATGAAGTAGTCTTGTGATTTTTCCCACACCTACATATCGCGCTCTACCACGGTATCGAGCACTATTCTCTGGATAATCCAATCAATACATATATATATATATATATATATATATATATATATATATATATATATATATATATATATATATATATTTAATATACATATCTTTGTATCTATAATGTACTAAATATTAATTTTATATTCAGCACTTACTTTGGAGATTGGACATGTACAGTACCTCCTTCCAGCTGCTTCTCTGTCAAACACACCATTAGCAGCTTCTCTAAACTTTTATGGATAATTATCTGTCCTGTAGATACAATTTTTGTATCTTTGGCTGGCGTTATTGACTCATTCTGCTTCAGTATGGTGCAAACTTGCAGTACTATGCCCAAATTGCTTCGCACGTAAGACCATTTTTTTTAGTTGGAACTTATGGGGTTCACTGTGGCCTTTGCTAGGGCAACTAATAATGGGGATGCTTGTCCCTAAATTTTTTTGCTTGTAACTTAAATGCATCATATTATAATTTTTTTTCTACATTTAAAACACTTCTTTATTCTCTCCATAACACATGATATAGTGTTTTTCTGTTAAAAATTTTGCCTAGATAATGCACAACCTTTTTTACATTATAGATCCTCTGTTTTGACCCCAAGATGCAGGAGACAGAAAGGCAATGTACAGGTAAAACAACTATTTAATTGTTAAACAAAAGGAATTCAGCAACACAAGTAACATTAGTCACGTGTACATGGGAAAAATTTATTTAATCTGATCATAATTTGGATTAGAATGCTACTGTGTACATGGACGCTGAAAAAAAAAATCATTATCACATGTATTGATTTTTCATTCTTGTGGTATAGTCATACTAAGTGTAGTTACATATCATTCCGATAGGTGGCAGTAGCGTGTAGAAAATACAGACTACCTGTTGTATGTACCAACGAAGAAGAGTTCTGAGTAAAGGAAGTAAACACTGCACGTCGTTGTCCGGCTCTTTCCTTCATGCTACCTTACAATACAACAATTCTGTTAACTACTTTTGTTTTACCTTTCTTTTTGTGTAAAGCTGTTTTGTGCCCTCCATACTAGCAGTTAGCCCTCGGAGTAGCTGTAAGACCATGAATAAAACGGCTCGTACTGTAGAGACGACTACTGAATTCCTCCTTTTATTGTTACATCGACACAAGACACTTCAGACCTTACTTTTGTTTTTGCTAGTCTCGGTTTTTGAAGGACAAACTCAACAGTATATAACGTTACTTCTTTCTATACATGTTGAATGGTCTATTAAATTTGGTCCCCCAACTACCACCAAAGTTTTGCTGATGTCAAAGACATGCGCAGTAAAGATAATTTTGGAAGGAGTGTTTTCATGCGCTCCAATCTGAATGACTATCGGCATAAACCACTTGTCTCAAACGGAGGGACATTTTGATCTGAATGTGTGTGATAGGGTCAGAATATTCCGATTGGCGAGTTTACATGATACATTTTTATTCCAGTTAGGCATTTAATCCGATTGTGTACATGTACAAGTGTGCTCAGGTTGCCAATCATGGACAGATTAGACTATTTTAAGGGATCGTTCAAACTACAATCGTTCACAAAGCTAAATTCCACCCCAAAAATCGCAGCTCTCCTTTAAAAGGCATTGGGAAGGAATCCACGTAAAGGTTGCCAACTGCCCCTTTAAAGGTAAAAACAGACTGGAAAAAACCTTTCCATTTACACCAGAGAGCCAGCTTTAAGAGCCGACCCATCACTACTTTTTGTTGCTATTACCAATAATTTCTCAAACATTTTAAGGTCCCTGTGACTCCCAAACTATTTGCCGTTGTATTTGATGCCATTCCATCAGGTGTTGTTATGTTGTACAAGGCTTCCTCATTTCTTCTTTCTGCTGTAAAAATTGTGAATGATCAACTTGACACTCCTGTAGGGAAACTTTGTTTTAAAATATATACATATATATATATATATATATATATTTGCAAACTTTATCGTGGATGTTCTCTACTAAATCCTTTCAGCAAAAATATGGCAATATTGCAAAATGATCAAGTATGACACATAGAATGGACCTGCTATCCCCGATTAAATAAAACAATCTCATTTCAGTCGGCCTTTAAGAAACTCCGCTCGGACAGCCCCTCATAAGAGGACATGTCCGGGGAAAAGAGGACGTGTGGTCAGTCTATCTTTGAGTACCTTGAAAGTAGAAAAGCACAATACAAGTATAACCCATGTACCATGTTAACACTTTGAGACAGAGTACAACAGCAGGTCAAATTAAAGACCATCATCTCTATATTTCAACAGACCCGATGTTTGTATAATAGTTTAAAGGCCTACTGAAACCCACTACTACCGACCACACAGTCTGATAGTTTATATATCAATGATTAAATATCAACATTGCAACACATGTCAATACGCCCTTTTTAGTTAACTAAATTGCAATTGTAAATTTCCTGCGAAGTGTCCTGTTGAAAACGTCGCGGTATGATGACACGTGCGTTTGACGTCACCGGTTGCAGGGGACATTTTTTTCCAGCCCGATCCAAGCTATAAGTAGTCTGCTTTAATCGCATAATTACAAAGTATTCTGGACATCTGTGTTGCTGAATCTTTTGCAATTTGTTCAATTAATAATGGAGAAGTCAAAGTAGAAAGATGGTGGTGGTAAGCTTTTAGCCTTTAGCCACAAAAACACAGCCTGTGTTTCCTTGTTTAAAATTCCCGAAGATGAAGCTTTACTATGCATCAGAGCGGTCAAGCGAACATGGTTCCCGACTACATGTCAACCGGCAGTTTTCGGTGAGAAAATTGTGGTAATAAGTCGCCTCTTACCGGAGACATCAGCTGAGCTTCCGTCCTGCTGCAGCTGCCGTGACTTCCCTCAGAGACTCTGGCGTCAACACACCTGTGGCCACACCCCTCCGACTTTCAGGTACTATTTAATCTCACTAAAACACTAGCAACACAATAGGCAGATAAGGGATTTTCCAGAATTATCCTAGTAAATATAAATAAATATTGTCTAAAAAATGTGTCTAATAACATCTGAATCGCTCCCACTGGAATCGCATTTTTTTAAAAATTCTAATCCTTCACTCTAAATTTCCTCATCCACGTATCTTTCATCTTCGCTCAAACTAATGGGGAAATTGTCGCTTTCTCGGTCTGAATAGCTCTAGCTGCTGATGTGAGGAGCCGTACAATCTGTGACGTCACGCGCACATCGTCTGCTACTTCCGGTACAGGCAAGGCTTTTTTATTAGCGACCAAAAGTTGCGAACATTATCGTCGATGTTCTCTATAAAGAATCTGGGTATTATCTTCGACCCAACTCTCTCCTTTGAGCCACACATTAAAAGCGTTACTAAAACGGCCTTCTTTCATCTCCATAATATAGCTAAAACTCGCTCCATTCTGTCCACTAAAGACGCTGAGATCATTATCCATGCGTTTGTTACGTCTCGCCTCGATTACTGTAATGTATTATTTTCGGGTCTCCCCATGTCTAGCTTTAAAAGATTACAGTTGGTACAAAATGCGGCTGCTAGACTTTTGACAAGAATAAGAAAGTTTGATCATATTACTTGCTCACCTGCACTGGCTTCCTGTGCACTTAAGATGTGACTTTAAGGTTTTACTACTTACGTATAAAATACTACACAGTCTAGCGCTAGCCTATCTTGCCCTTTGTATTGTACCATATGTCCCGGCAAGAAATCTGCGTTCAAAAGACTCTGGCTTATTAGTGATTCCCAAAGCCCAAAAAAAGTCTGCGGGCTAAAGAGCGTTTTCCATTCGGGCTCCAGTACTCTGGAATGCCCTCCCGGTAACAGTTCGAGATGCCACCTCAGTAGAAGCATTTAAGTCTCACCTTAAAACTAATTTGTATACTCTAGCCTTTAAATAGACTCCCTTTTTAGACCAGTTGATCTGCCGTTTCTTTTCTTTTACTCCTATGTCCCACTCTCCCTTGTGGAGGGGGTCCGGTCCGATGGCCATGGATGACGTACTGGCTGTCCAGAGTCTGGACCCAGGATGGACCGCTCGTCCAGAGTCGGGACCCAGGATGGACCACTTGCCTGTGTATTGGCTTGGGACATCTCTGTGCTGCTGATCCGCCTCCACTAGGGATGGTTTCCTGCTGGCTCCGCTGTGGACGGGACTCTCGCTGCTGTGTTGGATCCGCTTTGGACTGGACTCTCGCGGCTGTGTTGGATCCACTATGGATTGAACATTCACAGTATCATGTTAGACCCGCTCGACATCCATTGCTTTCGTCCTCTCCAAAGTTCTCATAGTCATCATTGTCACTGACGTCCCACTGGGTGTGAGTTTTCCTTGTCCTTGTGTGGGCCTACCGAGGATGTCGTAGTGGTTTGTGTTGTGGTTTGTGCAGCCCTTTGAGACACTAGTGATTTAGGGCTATATAAGTAAATATTGATTGATACTAAATCCTTTCAGCAAAAATATGGCAATATAGCGAAATGATCAAGTATGACACATAGAATGGACCTGCTATCCCCGTTTGAATAAGAAAATATCATTTCAGTAGGCCTTTAAATCGATTATTAATTTTATTATTTTAAATAAAGGTTTTGGAAAAAAACAAAACCCAAAAACTACTTTTTGTTGCTAATGCTGACTTCCATGTACTGCACCCGCACGTATCATCAGGTGGCCGTTGTGCCTCAAGCCTGCTAAAACTGACCCCAGAGCAGCAATTTGCAGCACCACGGTTACCTCCGGGCCCCGCCCTTTTCTCCTCCAGCTCCAATCATCATCGCCCCTCCCCTAAATCTTTCCTCATGAAACCAGCGACTGATTGACTGATAAAAGACAGGAAGCAAGAAAAGCGACGATACGCTACGACATTGTAGTTTTTCCGCCGAGTCATTTCTCTCTCTCTCGGACAGTAAGTCAGTTTTCGTTTCCACTGGAATCTGCGAAGTGGCTTAATTCCTGCCGCGGTAGTTGACTTGTAGCCTCCGTCCGAAGCCCGGCATGTTAGATCCGTCTTCCAGCGAGGAGGAAGGGGATGAGATCCCGGAGGTGGAGCGCAAAGAGGTGGCGGCCCCGAAGATCCTCAAGGGCGCGCGGCCGTCACCAAGCGGAGCCAGCGACGCTCACAGTGGCGGAGGGGCGCTCCAGCCCCGCGGCCGAGTGAGCGCCGGTGGCCGAGCCTCGAGCCCCAGCCCCTCTGTGGGCAGCGACAAGGAGAAGGAGGACCTAGAGAAGATGCAGAGGGACGAAGAGGAGAGGAAGAAGAGACTCCAGCTGTACGTGTTTGTCATGCGGTGTATTGCATATCCCTTTAACGCCAAGCAGCCCACTGACATGGCGAGAAGACAACAAAAGGTAAGATCAGGTGCAAAAGACCAAACCATCTTTTTTTTTTTTTGCTTTGCATCTTTCACATCTTACAAAGGCAACTGCTGCTTCCACAGGTGCGCCATATGTTGCACCATCACTGCTACCTTGTATCTGAAATATCCTCTCATGAGAAACTGGACTGCTTTAGACTTTAGAACAGGGGTCTCAAACTCAATTTACCTGGGGGCCACAAGATGCAGAGTCTGGGTGAGGCTGGGCCGCAAGAAAATATTTCTTCCAAAAAATTGTGCATACTCCTCAGCAATTTTCCCTCCAATTAGGGCTGGGCGATATTGGCTTTTATTAATATTGCAATATTTTTATGCCATATTGCGATGTACCAGGGGTAGGGAACCTATGGCTCGCGAGCCAGATGTGGCTCTTTTGATGACTGCATCCGCCTCTCGGATAAATCTGAGCTGACATTACTTAACACAATAAGTAATGAATAATTCCACTTGTAATCACAGTGTTAAAAATGACGTTCAAAATATAAAACATTTTCATGCATTTTTAATCCATCCATCCGTTTTCTACCGCACCTGTTCAAGAAGTTGCGTTAATGGTAAGAAGTTATTTATTTATTATTGGTTAGTGTGGGGCTTGCCCTCCTGGGGGTTCTTGAGACCATCAAGTACCGACATGAGAGCCTGTTTTAAGGTTACAATATTGTTTTATTTTTCAATAAGTCTCAGTTGCTCTCCAGCAATTGTTTTTTTCTCTTTCGTTCTCACTCGCGCTCTTGCTTCAGCCTCAACTCCGTCTCTCCTCCTGGCTGCTGCTTATAACAGAGCGACAGGTGATTAGATAACAATGCCCAGATGGGCCGTCTAAGCACCTGTCGCCGTTTTCGAGCCCGATCCTGGCAACACCCCGCTTCGCTGCAGGCCCGCAGGCCACGCCCCCTCCACTGTTGGCTTCAGAATAACAATGTTATTACAAAGAATAAGAGACCTATTATACTCTAGAAATGTTGGTCTTACTTAAAAATGCACGCGTTTAGTTGTGTTCAGTGTTAAAAAAAAATGTTATATGGCTCTTACAGAAATACATTTAAAAATATTTGGCTTTCTTGGCTCTCTCAGCCAAAAAGGTTCCCGACCCCTGCGATATACGATATATATTATGATATTTTGCCTTGGCCTTGAATGAACACTTGATGCATGTAATCACAGCAGTATGATGATTCTATGTGTCTACATTAAAACATTCTTCTTCATACTGCATTGAAGGCCTGCTGAAATGAGATTTTCTTATTTAAACGGGGATAGCAGGTCCAGTCTATGTCATACTTGATCATTTCGAGATATTGCCATATTTTTGCTGAAAGGATTTAGTAGAGAACAACGACAATAAAGTTCGCAACTTTTGGTCGCTAATAAAAAAGCCTTGCCTGTACCGGAAGTCGCAGATGATGACGTCACCCGTGTGAGGGCTCATCACATCCTCACATTATATAAATAATGGGAGCCTCCAACAAAAAGAGCTATTCGGACCGAGAAAACGACAATTTCCCCATTAATTTGAGCGACGATGAAAGATTCGTGGCTGAGGATATTGATAGCGAAGGACTAGAAAAAAAAAAAAAAAAAGAAAAGGCGATTGCATAGTGAGTCATTCAGATGTTGTTTGACACATTTACTAGGATAATTCTGTAAGATCCCTTTTCTGCTTATTGTTTTAATAGTGTTTTAGTGAGATTTTAAAGATTGTAAAGACATACCTCGAGGTCAGATGGCTGTGGTGAACACGCTAGTGTCTCAGAGAGAAGCCGAGGAGCCAAGCTCACAGCTGCCTTTTTTGACATGACAGCTGCTGCAGGACGACGAGTAATCTCCATTGATGTCCCCTGTAAGATATATATGACAATTTCCCCATCCAAAAACATGCTGGTTGACGTAGAGGAAACATGTTCGTTTGAAATCCACCGCTTTCCACCAACAGCATTGTTCTTTATAGTCTCCATTATTAATTGAACAAATTGCAAACAATTCAGCAACACAGATGTCCAAAATACTGTGTAATTATGCCATGAACAGAGACGACTTTTAGCCGTGTTTGGTGCATCGCTAATATTTCCTTGCAGTCCGTGACGTCACGCGTACACGTCATCATTCCGTGACGTTTTCAACAAGAAACTCGCGGGAAATTTAAAATTGCAATTTAGTAAACTAAAAAGGCCGTATTGGCATGTGTTGCAATGTTAATTGATATATAAACTATCAGACTGCGTGGTCGGTATTAGTGGGTTTTAGTAGGCCTTTAATACATGCTACTTTTAAACTTTTATGCAGAGAGGGAAATCACAACTAAGTCATTTGACCAAAAGTGTATTTATTAAATAGTCTTCATTCTCTTGCGGGTGACTTTTCAAATGAAAGAACATATTAGTTGTGCTGCTACCTTTTTGTAGTAACACTTTTGCTGCATACTTTGCATATTGCTGTTGTCTGCTGAATATCTTCCCACTTGAAGCCAAACCACCGCCAGATGATGGACCCTCTGCTTTTTTTGGGGGGCATTTATTGTTCTTCCTCCATTTGTGATCAGTTTCACACCCATCTCTTTCTTGTAATGTCACAAGCTCCGCTCGACCTGCCTCAGCTAACGTTAGTCATGCTGCTACCTCTCTGGTGGGCGAGAGCGTATGACGCTACACTCGCAAGAGTATGTGACGTATGTAAGAAGGCGGGCTTATTTTCCGTCTCCGTGAGAAGGATACGAGAAGGAGTGAGAAACGCCTGTTGTGTAATTCACGCAGCTAAAAGCAACTTGATCTGCATCAGCTAACGTTAGCCATGCTAACGTTAGCTCTCGGCGAGAGCGTGTGACGCTACAAGTATGTGACGTATGTAACAAGGCGGGCTTCTTTTATGTCTCTGTGAGAAGGAGACGAGAAGAAGGGGTGAGAAACGCCAGTAATGTAATGCACGCAGCTAAAAGCAACTGTGAGAGAACATATAATCGAATATTACGATATAGTCATTTTCTATATCGCACAGAGACAAACCTACGATATATCGTTTACACCGATATATCGCCCAGCCCTACCTCCAATGTTTTCATATGTGTGAGCAATACTCTTTGAGCTTTCAGTGGCGCACATGTGAGGGACGGCAGACGTGCACACTGTTATGCGCTTATCTTTTTATTTGATCTTGTGCGCGGCCTAGATTTGCTGTGCGCAGAGAACACGTGAGCAGTGTGCAATTGCACAGGCGCGTACCTTAGAGGGAATGTTCCTCCTCAGCATGTTTAGTTGTATAATGACGTTTCAAATCGGGGAGCCCCTGTGCTCAACAAAGAAATATTGCATCTCCCACTTTTCCTGGAATCGTCTTTGCTCATCACTAACCTTTCTCTTCACTGCAGGCTTTGAAAAAGACATGTTTATGGTTGTGGAATATATTTGTATTTAGCCGACGCACGGAGAATAATGTTATTTTCGCAATGTGTGTCGTTATGCTTTTCCTCCCTATAGCAACACTACGGTCGGCGGATAATAGCCAGGAAAGTACCGAGATAGCGAGCGCAAAAAAGTGACGGCTCCTGGAGTGTTATCCAGCGTTACATAGAAACATATGTAATGTTATTCGTGTGAGGCAATGCAAATTAAACAAAAAAACAAACAAATAACGGTTTGAATTGGTGCTGGTTATCGGGGACGGTTATTACTGACGTAAAAGTGTCGCGGTGTGACTGCAGCCAGGAACGTAAGAAAACCCCCGTCTCCATGGCAACGTCTCTGTCGCTTTCACTCATTTGCCGCTTTTTCACTACTACAGGGGTAGGCAACCCAGAACGTTGAAAGATCCATTTTGACCCAAATAACACAACGCTGTCAAGCGCCATTCATATAAAACTTGCGGGCCGCACTAACATTAAACTTTAATATTAAGGTGGGGGCTGCAAAATAACGTCTCGCGGGCCGCATTTGGCCTGCGGGCCGCGTATCTGAGACCCCTGCTTTAGAATGATGACATCTTCAAAAATTATAAAGCATGTGAACTGTAATACAAACAATAACAGAATAAATGTAATGCAAACAATAACAGAAGAAATGAATCAGTTAAAAAGATGGTTTGACAAAAACAGACCACGTTTGAATCTTGGTAACACTAAAATAACGTTTTTTGGTAACAGTAGAAGAGAAAGTCAAACACAAATACAGCTAGACGGAGTAAAATATTGAAAGGGTAGAAGAAAACACATTTTTGGGTATAATAATAAATGATAAAATGAACTGGAAATCTCATGTAAAAAAATATACAACATAAAGTAGTAAACAACACGCCAATAGTGAATAAAGCAAAACATGTTCTAGACCAAAAAACACTCCATATTCTCTACTGCTCGCTTGTGTTACTATATCTGAGTTATTGTGTGCAATGGACGTCAAGTGGATGTAGTTAATCGTGTGAGAGTCCAATCTGTAGTGGATCTAACATAATAGTGTGAGAGTCAAGTCCATAGTGGGGCCAGCAGGAGATCATCTTGAGTGGAGACAAGTCAGCAGCACAGAGACGTCCCCAACTGATGCACAGATGCACACCCTGGGTCCCGACCAGAGGTGGGTAGAGTAGCCAGAAATTGTACTCAAGTAAGAGTACTGTTACTTTAGAGATGTATTACTCAAGTAAAAGTAAGAAGTAGTCACCCAAATATTTACTTGAGTAAAAGTAAAAAGTATGTTGGCAAAAAGTACTCAAGTACTGAGTAACTGATGAGTAACCTGTTTGTTTAATGATTACGGCAATAATCAAAATAATGCACAAAAAGATAAAAATAGCAATGAGCAAATTCACAGCCAGGAATATCTCTTAAGAAACTAAAACAATATTATATATTAAATAATAATACATAAAAATAAAATAAAAATTAAGGCAAATTGAGCCACAGTAACTTAACAGCACCATAGGCTAAGTAGGTATTGATTGATTGATTGATTGATTGAAACTTGTATTAGTAGATTGCAGTACAGTACATATTCCGTACAATTGACCACTAAATGGTAACACCCCAATAAGATTTTCAACGTTTATCAATTACTTAATAAAATACTAAGTCGAGGTGATCTACCTCATATATACATATACATACACACATATCATATATATACATACCTTTATATATACAGTATATAATTTATATTTATTTATTTTGCCGTTTTTGTTCACATGTTAAAGGTGTTTTGATGAATATACATGCATGTTTAACATATAGATTTGTATCTTTAATGAAGACAAAAATATAAGTTGGTGTATTACCTGACAGTAGTGCTGATAACGTCCCGGTTTTCAAATGGAGGAGAAAAAAAGTTCCTCCTTCCTGTCTAATACATCATGAAAGTCGTTGTTTTTTGGCATCTTATTTGTCCAGCTTCCATATTCGTTTTTGTACACTTTACAAAAAATACATTGGCGGCAAACTCCGTAGCTTGCTAGTTTGTTTGCGCTGGCTTTCGGAGACTCTTATTTTGTTGGCGCAGGCGCAATGCAGCGGCACTTTTATTGTGAAGACAGGAACTGTGCGATCAGTTTTTGCCTTAGGGTTGGAAGTACGGTTGAAATAAAAAGTGTCTTTTTTCATTTACACGATTGATTGATTCATTGATAGATTGAAACTTTTATTAGTAGATTGCACAGTACAGTACATATTTTGTACACCCCAATAAGTTTTTCAACATGTCAGGTTCTACGTGTGACGGTCACGTGACTACCGGGCTCTGTTTGATTGGTCCAACGTCACCAGTGACTGCATGTGATTGGTGAAACGCAGGCATGCGTAGTTCCTACTTTGAATGCGTGTCTGACAAAATCAAAACAAACAAAGCGTGCATTAACAGATCGATAAAAAAAAGTAGCGAGTAGCGACCTGATTGCAGATAAATGGAGCGGAGTAAAAGTAGCGTTTCTTCTTTATAAATATACTCAAGTAAAAGTAAAAGTATGTTGCATAAAAACTACTCTTAGAAGTACAATTTATCCCAAAAGTTACTCAAGTAGATGTAACGGAGTAAATGTAGCGCGTTACTACCCACCTCTGGTCCCGACTTAGGATCTGTGGCCACCGAATCTGTTTAAGAGATGGTTCAAACTACGTGTTCACAAAGTACACAGAAAAATAAATTATGCTGAATATCTTGAAACCTTTTTTTATTAATTTTTTTTAATTTAGACAAATATTATTTATGTATTTAATAATTGTATGCTTACCTTGGTATATCATTTATTGCTATGGTATGAAAAGGGGTAGGATTAAATAAGCTCTGCTTCTTTCTACTCTTTTTCGGACGTGCTGTAATGAAACAACTGGAATTGTGTGATGTATTACATTGTATAATTGTATTGTATGTAGGACTGCAATTTACGATTAATTTGATAATCGATTAATCTGTCGATTATTTCTTTGATTAATCGATTAATAATCGGATAAAAGAGACAAACTACATTTCTATCCTTTCCAATACTTTATTAAAAAAACACCATACTGGCACCATGTCCTTTCGACTTGCCGAATAAAACAAGGCAAGTGTTCCAAAAATGTTATTTTTTTATAAAGTGCACCCTTTGTCCTGCACAATAGCAATCATTTTGCTTAGGGGAATTTCAAACCTGGCTATTACCTATTTCAACCATTCTGCAATGTTGGATGCTGAATGTCTTTCTTCAAGTGGCATGGTCATAAGGCAGATTGACTTCATGTTCTATTCGTCTCCAATGTAGTGGCATGTATTGCCAAGGTAGGCGTCAAGGTAGGCTTCCATGGCTACATATCAGTAGTTAGAGCAATTTTGCTCTGCGTGGCTTTTATGTCAGTCTACACTGCATGGAATGTCCGCTCGTACTTCCTCTCCATCATTTTGGTAAAATAGTTCCTCGAGGGAAGTGTTAAACCAGGGTTGAGGACGTGAATCATTTGTCTAAAACCTTCATCCTCCACCATTGATAGTCGTCTCATGTCAGTTACCAACATATTCAGGATAGCATCAGTCAGTGCAGCTGCTTGCCGTGGTGTGCACACCTTCCTTTGTACCAAGTCGCTAATGCTGACTTGTTTTATTTCAGAAATGAGAGAAACCATATTATAAACGTACATAATAGCATCATTTACATGTAACTCAATACATACCCAGTTGATTTAATTAATAATTCCTGACGTAAAAGACAAATACGCCACCACATTAAAAAAACAGCTAAATTAAATAAAAGGACATTGGAATTGCAGAATACACCAATAACAACACAGAAATGTAACTCATCAGATCAGAACTGGATCAGATATAGTACACGTTTCTGTTCTGAATAATAAAGGATTCACTTCAGGCTACCTCTGAATAATAGCATGAAATCTTCCAGCACCTTCATAACGTTTAGTTATACTAAAGCGTCACTCATATATAAGCTATAAATAAGCTATATAAATCCAAATAGATTTATATAGCTTTATTGGGCCGGGCTAAATTGATCCATTATGAAACCAACCTGAGATATTTCTGTCCGTTACGTTTATTTCCAAATTGGTAAACGTGTGTTTTCTCTCTCAAAAAGGAGTCAAATTTGCCGGAGACTCATAATCAGCCCTGCGTTGCAACAAAGGGATAACGTTAACATTACTCATAAAAAAGCTGACCTTATGAATGCCTGTTGCGACTCAAAACAACACCGAAAATGAAGTCGCTGCACTATCCAAAAAGTTCCTAAAACTCTGAAAGTTAATACAAAACAGTTGCTGCTGCGCTTCCTTAAAAAAAATCTCCTCGTTAACAAAAGATTAAAAACATACAAAGACGGACACAACAGATCAATATATTGGACTCAAAAAACTTACATACCGTGAATTCTTCTCTTCATCCATGGCTCTTCTTCAGGTGCAGCCGAAGCAATGTTGTCCTTCCGTGCCACGCGAGGTCCATGGTGCACGTTTTGCAGGAAATGTCTTCTTTGAAGTCTTTAAAGTAAAGTGTTCCGGCATTTTTGACGACTTAGGTCGTACACTTTTCTCCATTGAAGCAATAACCTCGAGATGTTTCTCCGCTGAAATATCGTAACAGTTTCCCGCCGCCATTTTTCAAATATTTCCAGGCAAAGGAGACTGCGTGGTCATATTAGTTGCACCATTGGCTGACTCACTGCCACCACATGAGACGTAGCCTCAGCGCCGCTGTTTTGTACTGTTTTTGTACTTATTTTGATTATTGTTTTTCAGCTGTATGTAAATGTTGCAGTTTAGAAATAAAGGTTTAGGGGGGGAAAAAATTAATAAATAAAATGCCTCATCGCATGCGCATTGCATACATCCAACGAATCGATGACTAAATTAATCACCAACTATTTTTATAATCGATTTTAATCGATTTAATCGATTAGTTGTTGCAGCCCTAATTGTATGCATGTTCGAAATAAACTGAACCTAAACTGAATTGAACTGAACTGAACTGAACTGAACTGAACTGAACTGAACTAAGCTAAAGCCAAATGAAATTTTGTTTGTGTATTATTGTTGTTCCTACCCATTCCCATCATCACTTGTCACAGACACTGAATCAAACTCTTCCCTATTTCGCTGTAATTATGTTCATATCTGTTGGTTTATTCAACAGGCGCTGTGAATGTTCGGTAATTTTGTTGCAAATGCACCAGATTTAGCAATATTTCCTTTGATTCACTTTAACACTTGGTTACATTTTCAATCCATTTTTTCCCAGCCGCTTGTTAGTGTTATTAATATAGGTCTACCCGTAAATGCCTGAATTTGGGCAGCTTTTTTAGAAAGTCGCGGAAATAGTTGTGACATTTTAAGGCTTATTTTCTTTCAATAATATTGAATTGTTGTGACTTTAGGAATTTCATATCAGTGTTTTAATTGCCCCTTTTAACCTTAACCCAAAAAGAACAATATTTAAACCAGGGGTGTCAAACGTACGGCTCCAGGGTTGGATCAGGCCCGCCAACAGGTTTTATCCGGCCTGCGGGATGAGTTTGCTAAGTATAAAAATTAACCTGAATTTTTTTAACGAAAGAAACAGCTGTTCTAAATGTGTCCAGCCGGATGTCGTGATAGCAATTCTTTGTATCTTTGTAGATGATGTTACATATGTACAAAATAAACCACATGATGTTAGTACATCAGTTGAGGAAAATGATCAAACTAAATAAAAAACATCCTGTAATTTGATTTTGATATAATTGATTTTATCTTGATGAAAAATTAACACCAATGAATTGACTGATGAACATTATCACATAATTTATTCAGAAAATATAAATAACGACAAATAAATGATTAACCGCAACATGTAAGCGTAAAAAAACCCCAACAACATAATGATTTGTACATTTTCAGAATGTGCTTGTTCTATTTTTAAGCAAAAAATAAATAAAAATCTGAAGTGGCCTTTGTTTTTAAGTTATCATGCCGTGATTTTACCAGTTCGGCCCACTTGGGAGTAGATTTTTCTCCATGTGGCAGCCATTTTAAAATGAGTTTCTCACCCCTGTTTTGAATAAAAGTCGGACAACAAATACTGTATTGGCGTTTTACTTGTTTTACACCTGTACACCGACTTAAAAATAGACACCAGATGGCAGTAAAAGCATAGTGGCATTGTCAAAAGTCATTGTCAACTTACTGTAATGTTTTAATTCATTATAGCTATCATTTATGCTGGTAATTGAGAGACAATAAGAAATTACCATCATACCTGGGTCAGTATTGCAAATAAAAATATATTCTTAAATGCCTTAACCTGCATAAATAAAGGATAAATATGTATATAAACACATGTAAACTTGAAAGTGAGGACACCAGTGTGTTTCTAAATGTTTATATACTATTATATAAATTATCACCAAAGTACTATCTATCTATCTATCTATCTATCTATCTATCTATCTATCTATCTATCTATCTATCTATCTATCTATCTACCTATTTATTTTCCGGACTATAAACAGTTACTTTTTCCCAAGCTTTGAACCCTGCGGCTTATACAATGGTGCGGCTAATCCATTGATTGTTCTTTGTTATTTGCTCACGGCTAAATTATGGAATGGATTAAGAAAAGAACTCAAACAATGTCAGAGTTTCCCCTTTGACTGCCAAGATATGTTTGGGGCGTCCTTATGGGCGCGGCCATATGACGTCATAAAGTAATTAGCACAATTTGCTTTGATGATATTTGTTTTGTTACGTCTTGGCCGCATGGTTGTGGGATGTCTTGTCCCTAAGAAAGGACAGCAGGGAAGCAGTGTGCAAGTAAGATTCTTCTTTTTTAATCAATAAGCTATGGAAAAAACACAAAACAAGGCCGACGTGCCAATAGCATGGGAAACTTCTGCAAAGCTTAACTCAGGAATGATCAACGGCTGTTGACAAATAGGAGACACCCAAAATACAAGCGGTTGCAAAAAGCGAGTGACACTGCCAGACAGAGTGTGGCGAGAGGCAGGAAAGAAAATAGCTCTCTGATGACCAGGAGCAGGTGAGCGTCCCGACAACTAATCAGAGGCAGGTCACAAAATCAGCACCCATTGCAACTAGGAAGCCCAACGAGGGTGCTAAAACAGAAATAAAGAACTAAGAAATACCCAACAAAACATGACCCAGGCAATGGATCATGACAGTACCGACCCCCCTGGGACGGATTCCAGAAAAACACCAAATGAAAAAGTTAAAAGTCACGGGAGGGAAGAGGAAGGACTACAGGAAGAGTTAGATGGCGGCGACAAATAGACCGCCCCCACGGCTGGCGAGGCGGACGACCATGGTATGGCCATATTTGTGGCTGATGAGAAGGCGGACGTGAGCGGCGCCAGAACATCAGCAGCCGACGAGTCTTAAGACCAAGTTCTGGGCGCCACTGCCAATGGCGCGGGGGCCGTACGTGAATTGGTCACACACATAGCCAACGATGGAGCTGACGTGGATGACAATATTCTCTCAGCAGCCATTGTGGTCCACACCCAAGTCCTGGGGTTGGCTGCTGGCAGTGCGAAGAGCGTCCAAGGGCTGGTCGCATAAGTGGCGGACAAGGAGGTAGGCCGTGAGCACCTGACTGAAGCTCTTGCACCAGGCAAGCAGACCGCTGGGCTGAAGGTCTTGTTTGGTGCAGAGCCAGAGTCGAGGTAGGAAGCGATGTGGGAAGACCCGCTTGAGACGGGGCAGGAAGCGGCATCGTAGAAAGACCCCTGGAGACGAGGCAGGAAGCGGCATCGTGGAAAGGCCCGCTGGAGACAAGGCAGGAGCTGGAGCAGCAGGTGGCTGGGCTGTCGGTGTGTCCAGAGCTAGAGCAGCAGGTGTTTGAGCTGTTGGCTTGTCCACAGCAAGAGCAGCAGGCGGATGGGCTGTCAAGTGTGTCCAGAGCTGGCATCTGCAGGCCCACTGGGGTTGCCGGTGGCATCTGCAGACCCACTGGGGTTGCTGGTGGTGAGGCTGGAGCTGACGGCAGAGCTGGAACGGGTGTCCGAGCTGGAAAGAGCTTGGCTAGAGCGGGCGTCGGAAGTACGAAGCTGATCCTCCATTTCCAGCTTAACCAACACCTTTTGGCACGTTTTCCGCCTCCCTTGACCCGCACGGGATAATGATGTGTTGTGGTCCGCGGGAGAAACTGTGTCAATCGGGATCAGCGTTCCATGAGGACTTCACATCAACGTCTCGTTGTCTTCTGGAGAATGACGAAGGCTCTCCGCCTCCATCGCTTTCAACACCCGCCAAGTCCATGCCTCCATTTCCTCCACGGTGAAGTCCTGGGCGTTGCTCTCTGCGGGGAAACATTGTGCTGGAACATGTGTGTTAATTACTTATATATGGATTGTGAATGATAGACAGCACATCTCTCTCTAATGTGTGTGTATTTCCAGTATGACTGATCTAATACTATGGTCAGAGTGCAGAAGTGTTACTACAGTAACGTCAATCTACGTAAATTATTAACGATGTTCGGAGCGGAATATTTAAAATGGCTGACTTAATTTGTGGCATTTTGTGATATTTAGACAGTATTTTCACATGCGGATTGTGGATACAGTTGGATATGGTTTAATGGATACAATGAATCACATGAATCCTTTAGAGTCATCTTGTTTTTCCACTGTTGGTACTTTCAATTAAAGGCCTACTGAAATGAGATTTTCTTATTTAAACGGGAATAGCAGGTCCATTCTATGTGTCATACTTGATCATTTCGCGATATTGCCATATTTTTGCTAAAAGGATTTAGTAGAGAAAATCGACGATAAAGTTCGCCACTTTTGGTACTTCCTGAAAAAGCCTCGCCTTTACTGGAAGTCGCAGACGTTGACGTCGCAATTGTGGGGGCTCCTCACATATTCACATTGATTTTAATAGGAGCCTCCAACAACGACAGTTATTCGGACCGAGAAAACGTCAAGTTCCCCATTAATTTGAGCGAGGATGAAAGATTTGTGTTTAAGGATATTGATAGCGACGGACTAGAAAAAAAAAAAAAAGTTAAAAAAAAAAATATGCGAAAGCATTGGAACTTATCCCGATGTTTTTAAACACATTTAGTAGAATAATTCTGGGAAATCACTTATCTTTCTATTGTGTTGCTATTGTTTTAGTGAGTTTAATATTACCTGATAGTCGGAGGGGTTTGTCCACGGGTGTCTTGACGCGCAGTGTCTCACGGGTGTCGACGGCAGCTGTACGGACGACACAATCTCAGCTGATATCCGGTAAGTGGCGACTTTTTAACCACAATTTTCTCACCAAAACCTGCTGGTTGACATTTGGTCGGGATTCATGCTCGCTTGACCGTGCTGTGATCCATAGTGAAGTTTCAGCTCCGGAAATTTTAAACAAGGAATCACCGTGTGTTTGTGTGGCTAAAGGCTAAGCTTCCCAACTCCATCTTTCTACTGTGACTTCTCCAATATTAATTGAACAAATTGCAAAAGATTCAGCAACACAGATGTCCAAAATACTGTGTAATTATACCGTTAAAGCAGACGACTTTTACCTGTGTGTGTGCGTAGCGCTCATACTTCCTAAAAACCCATGACGTCCTGAGTACACGTCATCATTACACAACGTTTCCAAGACGAAACTCCCGGGAAATTTAAAATTGTAATTTAGTAAAATAAAAAAGCCGTATTGGCATGTCTTGCAATATTAATATTTCATCATTGACATATAAACTATCAGACTGCGTGGTGGGTAGTAGTGGGTTTCAGTAGGCCTTTAAAGTAGGAGCAGTCCACATACTGTATTTAAGGTGTGATAAATCATTGTTTCACTCACATATTTTTCTAAATTCAAAAAATGCTGCTAATATATACAATTTAGCTAACATATTTCTGTGAGTGCTCGATGGGTTGGTAAAGGAATGGGCAAACCTTTTGGCACGTTGACCCCATTACAATTCAATCTATTTTATTTATAAAGCACATTTCATACAGTAAATACACAGTTTCAAAGTGCTGCACAAATTAATAAAAACAATAGATAGTTAAAACACTAAAATAAGTAAAAATCTAATGAATAAAATAAAGAAGAACACACTACTCAAAACCAGAAAATTAAAGTTTAAAGATGAGACTTAAAACATTCAAGATTAAAGGACGGAGTGTTTCATAATTTCTGCTCTACACCAAAAAAGGCCAAATCTTTCGTGGTCATAAGTCTGGAACAACTTGGATGAAGTCTGAGGTTTACTTAAAGGCCAGTCCATTCAAATCTTAAAAGTGGAGCCTTCCAGTATTACAGAAATGCATCTTCTGACAGACCGGACATAAACCACTGCAGGGCAGCCCTGCTAACACCCACACAGTCTTCCAATGGAGATAAAAGAATTGTGTGGTTAACCGTGTCAAAAGCGGCAGTCAGGTCTGAAAGCAGGAAATAGGCGGAACCACCAAAATGTGTCATTAAAAGCATGTCATTAAAAATCTTTCAAAGTGCAGACGACATGGTATATTGTCATATTGAAAACAATTTCCCAATGTATTAGTTCCTCCTTATCTTAAAACAGCTACATTTAACTTGAGGGAACATTCGTTATCAGCTTTCAGGTAGTGAATGAGTGGGTCAGGTTTGCGGTGGATTGTTCATCTTGGGCTCTGAGATTATTTCCTTTGCCTTTGTTCGGTGTTTAGTGGGTAAGTTTAGTCAAAAATGTTATGCACGGTCTCAAAGTGGCGCTTCACATTGGCTATTTATATGGGCGCCACAGTCCCTGGAGACATACTGGTGTAAGCTACTTTTCTGGGACCATTATTTTGTTTAGTGCAATCAGACAGGATGTAATGCACAGCACTTTTATTGTGAAGGCCGTAAGTGTGTGTTTTTGTCTCTTGGTGACTGTCAGTATCGCTTAGAGCAGGGGTGGGCATTACGTCGATCACAAGCTACCGGTCGATCGCGGAGGGTGTGTCAGTCGATCGCAAGCCAGGCATTAAAAAAATAGACATAAAAATGAGCAATCATCAATCTTCACCAAGACTTCACTTTCTTCAGTTGTTTGACATTCTTGGCACCCGAGGATCTTGTGAGATGACGCTGGCTGCTGTGAGCTCATTATTAAGAAAAAAATCAGTGACAGGACGGAGAGAAACACTTTTAGTTTCAACAGACTCTTGGGCCGTATCTGCTGTCAAAACTCTAAAGACCGACTGCACAGTTCCTGTCTTCACAATAAAAGACCTGCTTCATCCTGCCTGTGCTAACAAAATAAGAGTCTCAGAAAGCTAGCGTGCACAAGCTAGCAAGCTACGGAGTTTGATGCCAATGTACATCTGCGATGAGGTGGCGACTTGTCCAGGGTGTACCCCGCCTTCCGCCCGATAGTAGCTGAGATAGCCGCCAGCACCCCCCGCAACCCCAAAAGGGAATAAGCGGTAGAAAATGGATGGATGGATGTATTTCTTATAAAGTTGTTGCACCTTTCCCCCTTCCGGCGCCTAGAGTGTAGTCAGGAGCGCAAGGGAGACACTTCTCCAGGGCCGATGGATTCTTGGGGCAACACCCTTCACTTTACCCGGCAGTGGGTCTTCACAATTCCGGACTTCAGGGCAAAATGTTGCAACAGAAAGTAACCAAATAACAGGAAATGAACATGTGAAATAATAATAGTTTGGAGAAAATAAATAAATTGAATATGAAACAAAATGTTACTGCATATGGCAGCATCTAAATTAGGAGTCTTTGTAACTCGTTTTGAAATGGTTGTATTATCATTAAATGATATATAATGATATATAGTATATTGTTATCGCAAGAGGCTGAAATATATATGTATTTAGACCATATCGCCCATCCCTAATGTGGAGATAAGTGAAATTGTCAGATGAGTTATCCTTCACCTAATTCTCCACAAATGGACAAGCGCATGTGAACTGTAGAGCCCTAAAGTTTCTAATACCTTGAGATAGGGCTGGGCGATATTGGCTTTTATTAATATCGCAATATTTTTATGCCATATCGCGATATACAATATATATATCTTGATATTTTTCCTTTGCCTTGAATGAACACTAGATGCATATAATCACACCAGTATGATGATTCTATGCGTCTACATTAAAAGATTATTCTTCATACTGCATTAATATATGCTTCTTTTAAACTTTCATGCACAGAGGGAAATCACAACTAAGTCAATTGACCAAAACTGTATTTATTAGTGAAGTGAATTATATTTATATAGCGCTTTTCTCTAGTGACTCAAAGCGCTTTCCATAGTGAAACCCAATATCTAAGTTACATTTAAACCAGTGTGGGTGGCACTGGGAGCAGGTGGGTAAAGTGTCTTGCCCAAGGACACAACGGCAGTGACTAGGATGACGGAAGCGGGAATCGAACCTGCAACCCTCAAGTTGCTGGCACGGCCGCTCTACCAACCGAGCTATACTCTTCATTCTCTCGCGGGTGACTTTTTAAATGAAAGAACAAATTAGTAGTGCTGCTACCTTTTATAGCAACACTTCTGCTGCATACTTTGTATATTGCTGTGGTGTGCTGAATATTTTCCCGCTTGAAGCCAAACCACCGCCGGATGATGGACCCCCTGCGTTTTTTTTGGCCATTAATAGTTCTTCCTCCATTTGTGATCAGTTTCGCACCCTCTCTCTCTTGTAATGCCGCTCAACTGGCTCTGCTCTGCTTTCGCCTCCTGCCTCAGCTAACGTTAGCCATGCTCCTACCTCTCTGCTCGGCGAGAGCTTATGACGCTAAACGTGCGACAGTATGTGACGTATGTAAGAAGGCGGGCTTGTTTTACGTCTCTGTGAGAAGGAGAGACGAGAAGGAGTGAGAAACGCATGTATTGTGATGCCCGCAGCTAAAAGCAAATGCGTGAGAACGTATACTCGAATATTACGACATAGTAATTTTCTATATTGCACACAGACAAACCCGCGATATATCGTTTGTATCGATATAACGCCCAGCCCTACCGTGAGAGTATTCAAGGGTGCGCACAGTGTAAATTACTGTATTGCAAAAGGAGCAGCGTGGCTCAAAAGGTAGCACAAGTTTTCCAGTAACCAGAGGGTTCCTGGTCTGAATCCCACTTCCTCCACCCCAGTTGCTGCTGTTGTGTCCTTGGGTAGGACACCTCGCCCACATTGCCCTCTGGGTCGCTCGCCCACACAGGAAAGCTTCGCTTACCAAGATGTTGAACTAGAGTACAATGAGCCAGATGATACTCTTCATTTATTGGAGAAGCAAGTTAGCACACTTATGGCTGGCTAGCTAGCTTAAATGCTTTGATGAATTCAAGAGACATTAGTGTCTTTCCCTGTTAAAAGCGACATACATAGGGTCTGAATGACTATCAATCAATCAATCAATGTTTATTTATATAGCCCTAAATCACAAATATCTCAAAGGACTGTACAAACTATTACGACTACGACATCCTCGGAAGAACCCACTAAAATCCTAATACCATGTGCTAAACAGCGTGTGCAATCTATAGAATAGTGTGTACTATTAGTGGGCGTGTTGCACACGATTTACTAAGATTGCGTGTACAATTGTAAAGTGGTGCATAATGCCTTATTTAGATGATTTGTGTGTGTAGTAGTGTACCATAAGGACACTCATTCACTGCACATTCAAGTTATGCTCCTACATGCTATGTTTTCAAATATGCAGGAAACACGTACTACTTTTTATTGGCATTTTAGAAACAGTCCTGCAGTGCATCTTAATTGAAACTACTTTTTAAATTTTTATTCTCACCGTCAAAGGTGCGCTCATTGGAGAAAGACTGCAATTACTGCGCTCAAGTCACAAAAACGCATACTTGAATAAGTTTTTTTCATGAAAAAAATATTTTGATAATATATTTTTTATTCGAAAAAACAAACATTATTAAACAAATACTAAACACCCAAAATGCATCAATTGAATTTGTTTAATCAGCCTGTTAAGTCCTCTACAAGCTGTACAATTATAAAATGATGGTGTTGAATAGACGATATGTGTAAAATATTTTGTTTCTGACTGTCCAAATTGTTTACACACACATAGTTATAAAATTATGTGAGATGGATGATATGTTTAAAATATTTTATTTCTGACTGTCCAATATGTTGACACACACACATTTGACGGAGGATTCTTGTCTGTCCAAACGCGTATCCGGCAGCCATGTGTAAAACTGTCAGTTTTCACGTCCTTCTGTCACAAGCTAAATAAAACACAAAATAATGCTGTCAAAATGGGGATGAGTGTTGATAAATCACTATGCGCATGTTAAATAATTATATTTGCATTTCTACTCCCAGTATTGTGGGTGTTTTGATGATCAGCATCTATTTTCAATATTGATGAAGACAGAGATGCAAAATGGATTTCACACATTGTTTTTCTCACTGAATAAACACAATTCACTTTGCACAAGTCTAGTAGATCAGCTTTCCGTGTGCTATCATGTTTGCACGTGTTTTAGTCCACCCTAACCTTTAGTAAAGCAGGCCCATAGTGTGCTAGCTTGGTTCTCCAGTAAATGAGCAGTATAACTGCTCCATGTGCATTTATCATCACGGGTTTCCGAATTATTATAATCTTGATAGTCATTTAAATAATGACACAAACAATGCATTGTAGCTTCTGCTGCTGCTTGTTTAATTTAAGTAACTTTTCTTGGAATAAATGTAAATCCACACCTTTACCCTGACTTGTTTTCTCAATCTGCCAGGGTTATAAACAATCCTTAATTGGAAAAAGACCATGTATATTTATAGTCTATCAAGTTTGTTTTTTTCATTCATGTGTCTTTTCTTTTATAATCAGACTTCAGGGTATTCGTCCTCCGAGGTGCGATTCTTCATGCAAGAACACAATCAGACCATCTGTCTGCTTCTTTTCTGCACAAGAATAGTGAATATGATCAATCCCCTCGTCTGCCTTTGTTTAAACACCTAACATCTCTTCTTGACTATGCTTTTCATTCTGCTCTTATCATTTTGATCACACAATAAACAATGTATTGACACGACTGGGCACCCTACAAGTATTTCAACTAGATAAATGTCAAACTGATAACAAATATTAACTTAAGATCAAAATCATATTGAGCATAGTATTCTTCTAACTTTTGTCTGGGTGAGTGTCTGCATAATTAACCACGACAGCATGTGATTTGCTAATGATGATAGCCTTGCCAGTTGGCCTGTGAATTTTCCAGCACACGCAACCACATATGAACATAACCACATGCTTTAATATGTGTGATGAATCTCTCATACATTCACTACTACAAGGGAGTGAGTGTAGCATAATTACTTTATATTAATCAGAGTGACGCAATGTACCAATCAAATCTACAAACCCCGTTTGCATATGAGTTGGCAAAAATGTTGTTAGATGTAAATATAAACGGAATACAATGATTTGCAAATCATTTTCAACCCATATTCAGTTGAATATGCTACAAAGACAACATATTTGATGTTCAAACTGATAAACTTTTTTTTTTGCAAATAATCATTAACTTTAGAATTTGATGCCAGCAACACATGACAAAGAAGTTGGGGAAAGGTGGCAATAAATACTGATAAAGTTGAGGAATGCTCATCAAACACTTATTTTGAACATCCCCCAGGTGTGCAGGCTAATTGGGAACAGGTGGGTGCCATGATTGGGTATAAAAACAGCTTCCCAAAAAACGCTCAGTCTTTCACAAAAAAGGATGGGGCGAGGTACAACACTTTGTCCAAAACTGCGTGAGCAAATAGTCAAAAAGTTCAAGAAAAACGTTTCTCAAAGTGCAATTGCAAGTATTTTAGGGATTTCAACATCTACGGTCATTAATATCATCAAAAGGTTCAGAGAATTTGGAGAAATCACTCCATGTAAGCGGCATGGCCGGAAACCAACATTAAATGACCGTGACATTCGATCCCTAAGACGGCACTGTATCAAAAACCGACATCAATCTCTAAAGGATATCACCACATGGGCTCAGGAACACTTCAGAAAACCACTGTCACTAAATACAGTTTGTCGCTACGTCTGTAAGTGCAAGTTATTGCTCTACTATGCAAAGCGAAAGCCATTTATCAACAACATCCAGAAACACCACCGGCTTCTCTGGGCCCGAGATCATCTAAGATGGACTGATGCAAAGTGTAAAAGTGTTCTGTGGTCTGACGAGTTCACATTTCAAATTGTTTTTGGAAATATTCGACATCGTGTCATCCGGACCAAAGGGGAAGCAAACCATCCAGACTGTTATCGACGCAAAGTTCAAAAGCCGGCATCTGTGATGGTATGGGGGTGCATGAGTGCCCAAGGCATGGGAAACTTACACATCTGTGAAGGCGCCATTAATGCTGAAAGGTACATACAGGTTTTGGAACAACATATGCTGCCATTTAAGTGCCGTGTTTTTCATGGACGCTCCGGCTTATTTCAGCAAGACAATGACAAGCCAAATTCAGCACGTGTTACAACAGCGTGGCTTCGTAAAACAAGAGTGCGGGTACTTTCCTGGCTCGCCTGCAGTCCAGACCTGTCTCCCATCCAAAATGTGTGGCGCATTATGAAGCACAAAATACGACAGCGGAGACTGTTGAACGACTGAATCTCCACATAAAACAAGAATGGGAAAGAATTCCACTTTCAAAGCTTCAACAATTAGTTTCCTCAGTTCCCAAACGTTTATTGAGTGTTGTTAAAAAAAAAGGTGATGTAACACAGTGGTGAACATGCCCTTTCCCAACTACTTTGGCACGTGTTGCAGCCATGAAATTCTAAGTTAATTATTATTTGCAATAAAAAATAAAGTTTATGAGTTTGAACATCAAATATCTTGTCTTTGTAGTGCATTCAACTGAATATTGGTTGAAAAGTATTTCCAAATCATTGTATTCCATTTATAATTACATCTAACACAATTTCCCAACTCATATGCAAACGGGGTTTGTACTTACTGTATGCAGCGCCACAAATACTCAAGCTTTTACAGCGACTAAGTGTATATATATAATGTAATGTACGTATCCCCTTAATGTGTATATATATATATATATATATATATATATATATATATATATATATATATATATATATATATATATGTGTACATTAGTGTTGTCCCGATACTAATATTTTGGTACCGGTACCATGATGTATTTTTATACTTCTTGATGCTTTTCAAAATAAAGGGGACCACAAAAAAAATTAACAATTGGCTTTATATTAACAGAAAATGTTATGATACATTAAACATATGTTTCTTATTGCAATCAAATGAACTTTTCTGCATTAAACAACATAAAGAACCCACTAGACAACTTCTCTTTTAGTAGTAAGTAAGCAAATGGGTTACAAAGGCTCTTAAATTGGCTGATGAAGTATGCAGTAACATATTGTGTCATTTCCCATTGTATTATTTTGTCACAATTATGAGGCACACGCGGTAGAACATGGATGGATGGATTATTGATCTACTTGTTCATTTCCTGTTAATATCGGGTTACTTTATGTTCTACCTACACTTCTGTTAACATGTAATAAGCACTTATACTTCTGTTGTTTGGATAATTTACATATGTTTTGGTGACATTATAAATTAGGGTATTGATCCAATACCAGATAGTTACAGCGTCATACATTGGTCATAACTAAAGTTCTCCTGTGCCCAGGGACATATTTCCTGAGTTTATAAACAATAAAAAAAATTACAAAATATTTTGGTCTAAACAGAAAAGTACTGATATAATTATTTTAGTATCAACTATATACAGCTGTTTTACTTGGTATGATTAAAGTCGATATCCAGCCATTTGTTTACTTTCAGGAGCGGTAGCTAGCTGTTAGCGGTTAGCTATTGTATCCTCCTACGGTTTGTAGTGAGGCATGTTTAGCTATAAACTGTCTATAGCACTCACCATAAACACATTTTCAGTTAATACATGTGATCAGTTTTGGATTTCACTCATGGATGAGCGGTGTCAGAATGGGCAGCATAAAACTTTGATCTGAACATCCCTAATATCTATATATAGTAGCTATTTCCCTGATGACCACCACTCTCTCAATCCTTTCTTCGTCTGCAGATGTGTAATCTAGGATTAGCCAACCATTTGGTGTGATGTCACCCACCAGGATAAAGAGAGAACAAACCCAACCATCGAGTCACATTTTACTGGATAATTCTGTGCTGGACATTCAGTATTGATAAACAATCTTGCAAGTGGAAATTGCAAGCAACCAAATGTCAAAATAATTAATTTAAAATGGCTTCCAGGACTAATAATTCCGGATAAAAGAATCCGTCTCCATTTTTACTGTCATAAAATCAAAAATTCTTGATTTACATTATTAATGTGTGAGTTGGCTAACGTCCCAAGAGCTAGCTTATGTCGCCGTTGATCGGACCGCCAAGTGCCCTGCCTTTGGCTTCCTCCCAGCTCACATCGCACCCGACCTCTATGGTCCCTGCTATGGGTGGTGAGCCCATTGGAGGGGGGGACCCACGTTGCCTCTTCGGGCTGAGCCCGGTCGAGCCCCATGGTAACAGGCCCGGCCGCCAGGCGCTCAACATCCTGCCCCACCTCCGGGCCTGGCTCCAGACGGGGCCCCGGTGAATCGTGTCCGGGCGAGGGAAATCTTGGTCCCTGATTTGTCGTCTTCATGAGATCAACAGGCGGATCGGTGCGACATCTTCAGTAATGCGGATGCTGTATCGATCCGTTGTGGTGAAGAAGGAGCTGAGCCGGAAGGCAAAGCTCTCAATTTACCGGTCGATCTAGGTTCCCATCCTCACCTTTGGTCATGAGTTTTGGGTTATGACCGAAAGGACAAGATCACCGGTACAAGCGGCCGAAATGAGTTCCCTCCGCCGTGTGGCGGAGCACTCCCTGAGAGATATGTTGAGAAGCTCTGCCATCCGGGAGGAGCTCAAAGTAAAGCCGTTGCTCCTCCACATCGAGAGGAGCCAGATGAGGTGGTTCGGGCATCTGGTCAGGATGCCATCCGAACGCCTCCCCAGGGAGGTATTTCGGGCACGTCCGACCGGTAGGAGACCACTGGGAAGACCCAGGACACGTTGGAAAGACTATATCTCCCGGCTGGCCTGGGAACGCCTCGGGATTCCGCGGGAAGAGCTGGACGAATTGGCTGGGGAGAGGAGAGTCTGGGCTTACCTGCTTAGGCTGCTGCCCCCACGACCCGACCTCGAATAAGCGTAAGAAGATGGATGGATGGAGTTGGCCAAGTGCACGCCATGGTCGTCAAGTAATCAGCTATCAACACTTTTGTACTGATCTAAACTTGTAAACCGAGTTTCAACAGTAAATGTGTAGGAAAAACGCTGTTACAGAACAAAGAGTTGATCCAGTAATGATTATTATTATTATCATTATTATTATTAATATTATTTGATGACTTAAGTACGTTACTACGCCACCACATCATGTTTTTTCTGAGGTGGCGTCAACAAGACTGTTAGAAACACCGCAAGTTCACTTCAGCACGCACTCACTCGCGGAGGTAAACAGCTCCAGGTGTGCTTTGTTTATCGCTGAGTACCGTTTCGGAATCCCCTTGATAGGTCTATTTACGTGAATTAGGGTCACCATTTTATGATTGTTATGAATATTATATGCATTTAAGGTATTTATCTGCTCTCCACACAGCTATCAAACACAGTTATAAACATTTCCTATGCTCTTAAAGCACTTTGTACTCTCCAAAACGTGTGTAATTTTAACCTAAAAAGTTAAATGGTTCTTTAAATTCCCAATAGTAATTCTGCTGGGGAATAATAAACAACAATTCAACGAAGCAATGACAATCTAACTCTAAAATACCTTGTTTGTGGATAAGGAGCGACAGGAGCACATTTAATGGCTCTATTTACTACCAGTAACAACATGACTCGACATATTAAACAGGAGCTGTCGTGTGCAATATCTTGTATCGGCAACTCTTCGCCAAATGCCAATGCTGAGCTGACACAGCCAATGCTGGCTCCCTTGTCTTGCCTTTTAAAGACACTATTCCACACACTGATCACGAATCATCTATCAATGCTAGGTATTTGAAGGTTTTACTTTTAACAGTATTACTTTCCTGAGTAATGGATTACCTTCATTAAATAATAATTCCATTAGTAATTAAATTATTTCTACAGGAAAGTAACTAGTAGCTATAATTTAAAAAGCTTTAAAAAGTAATTTTCTCCTACACCGCCTGGTAAAAAAGTAAAGAAATAATGACTTTGTATTTTCCTTGAAAATGTATGTTTTCACAACTTTTTCATAGACATAAATGTCACAATTATACCAAATGTTTAACAATAGTTTCAGCAAAACTTACCTTTTTTGATCAACAGTGTAAGAATGTGTTATCTTAATGATGTACTTGTGCTATCAAGTGACTGCTGTAATGCATAACAATTTTATGTGACTGTTCTTTCTTGTCCTATTTTTTTCAGTACTCACATGAATTGTTTCAAATTACAATCATGCATTTTTGGGACATTCTTACTTAAGCAGTAACCTAAAAATCCTGCAAATGATGACATTCAGCACTTGTACATGCTCAAAAAAACCCAAATTGTTGCATTAACTGACTTGAAACCATTTTTATTCCTGTAAATTGTGTTCAGCCATTTGAAAAATAAAATAAAATAAATAAACACACGTAAAAACATAAAAAAGGCTATATTCTTAAAGTATATGGTGACACAAAAACCTCCCTGTTTAATAAGTGACAGAATGTTCTCGACAAATTAAGCCCAAAGTGCCTTAAGGAAAATTTTTATTTTCCTGTACATGCCAGATTAAAACTAGACACTTGCTTCACATGTAAAGTCTGATCTACTAAGATCCCAAATACAAAAGTGCTAAATAGTGTGTGCATAGTAAATACAAACCCCGTTTCCATATGAGTTGGGAAATTGTGTTAGATGTAAATATAAACAGAATACAATGATTTGCAAATCATTTTTAACCCATATTCGAGTGAATATGCAACAAAAACAACATATTTGATGTTCAAACTGATAAACATTTTTTTTTTTGCAAATAATCATTAACTTTAGAATTTGATGCCAGCAACACGTGACAAAAAAGTTGGGAAAGGTGGCAATAAATACTGATAAAGTTGAGAAATTCTCATCAAACACTTATTTGGAACATCCCACAGGTGTGCAGGCTAATTGGGAATAGGTGGGTGCCATGATTGGGTATAAAAGCAGCTTCCATGAAATACTAAGTCATTCACAAACAAGGGTGGGGCGAGGGTCACCAATTTGTAAGAAAATTGTCGAACAGTATTAGAACAACATTTCTCAACGAGCTATTGCAAGGAATTTAGGGATTTTACCTACCATCTACAGTCCGTAAAATCATCAAAAGGTTCAGAGAATCTGGAGAAATCATTGCACGAAAGCGATGATATTACAGACTTTTGATCCCTCAGGCGGTACTGCATCAAACACCGACATCGGTGTGTAAAGGATATCACCACATGGGCTCAGGAACACTTCATAAAACCACTGTCAGTAACTACAGTTGGTTGCTACATCTGTAAGTGCAAGTTAAAACTCTGCAATGCAAAGCAAAACCCATTTATCAACAACACCAAGGAACGCCGCTGGGTTCGCTGGGGCCGAGCTCATCTAAGATGGACTGATGCAAAGTGGAAAGGTGTTCTGTGGTCTGACAAGTTCACATTTCAAATTAAATTTGGAAACTGTTGACGGGGTGTCCTCCAAAACAAAAAGGAAAATAACCATCCGGATTGTTATAGGCGCGAAGTTCAAAAGCCAGCATCTGTGATGGTATGGGGGTGTATTAGTGCCCAAGGCATGGGTAACTTACACATCTGTGAAGGCACCATGAATGCTGGATGGTCAATACAGGTTTTGGAGCAAAATATGTTGTCATCCAAGCAACGTTATCATTGGCGCACCTGCTTATTTCAGCAAGACAATGCCAAGCCACGTGTTACAACAGCATGGCTTCGTAAAAAAAAATGCGGGTACTTTCCTGGCCCGCCTGCAGTCCAGACCTGTCTCCCATCGAAAATGTGTGGCGTATTATGAAGCGTAAAATACGACAGCGGAGACCCCGGACTGTTGAACGACTGAAGCTCCACATAAAACAAGAATGGGAAAGAATTCCACTTTCAAAGCTTCAACAATTAGTTTCGTCAGTTCCCAAACGTTTACTGAGCGTCGTTAAAAGAAAAGGTGATGTAACAAAGTGGTGAACATGCCCTTTCCCAACTACTTTGGCACGTGTTTCAGCCATGAAATTCAAAGTTAATTATTATTTGCAAAAAAAAAAAAGAACGTTTATGAGTTTGAACATCAAATATCTTGTCTTTGTAGTGCATTTAACTGAATATCCGTTTATATTTACATCTAACACAATTTCCCAACTCATATGGAAATGTGGTTTGTAATTGTGGTTACCTTTAGTAGACGTGTTGCAGGTGATGTTTATCTGTCAGGCTTGTCCCTGACAGTTTGGCCATGTTTTAGTTTTTCTTCTGCGTTTGTCTTTGTTTCCTGTCAGCGCTCTTATTTTGTCCGTTTCCTGTTTGTCTCCCTGAGTTCTGTGTTTCTCCAGCTGTGGCTGATTGGCACCTGGCCACACCTGGTGTCAATAAGCCAGGTACTATTTACAGCTGCCTTCCCCTCCAGTCAGTGCTGGATTATTGTCACCACTATCTGTAAATGTCATTAATACTTATCGTTGTAGCTGTGTCTACCTTTGTTCACTCTGCTCATGTCATAGTTCCTTTGTGTCAGTGTGTTTGTTTTTAGTCCACAGTTATCCTTTGTGCTAGTTTTTGTTCATAGCCAAGTTTGTTCTACGCCTACTGCGCGCCTTTTGTTTGTACCCTTACGTTTTTTCTTGTTTTAGTGTTAAATGAAATCCTGTTTTCCCGCACAATGCCTGCCGCCTTCTCTGCATGTTGGGGTTCCTCAACAACAACATGTGACAGAATAATCCAGCCTAACAAACCCCGCAGAGATTTCCATGGCGGAGAGACTTAACAAAGCGCTAGAATTTATGGCTGATTTGAAGAAAAGTTTGGCCGCTTTTCAAACCCTCTCCCACCCACCCCTGTCGTCTCTGGGCCTGTCTGGAGACGTCTGGGTTCCGTCCCTTGAGGGGGGGGGGGGCTAAGAGTAGCTGTGCAGCTGAGGAAGCACAGCTACTCCTCACGCAAGTGGCTCTGCAACCTACGGCACCATTATCTGCGGTGGATCCGCAACCTACGGCGCCACCACACACTCTGATGGGCCAGCAGCAGTGGGCGCCACCACTCACTCCGGTGGGCCAGCAGCAGGGGGCGCCACAACGCACTCCGGTGGGCCAGCAGACGCCACCACGCACTCCGGTGGGCCAGCAGCAGGGGGCGCCACCACAAACTCCGGTGGGCCAGCAGCAGGAGGTGCAACCACGCACTCCGGTGGGCCAGCAGCAGGGGGCGCCACTACCATCCTGTCGGGTGGGCCAGCAGCAGGGGGCGCCACCACCATCCTGTCCGTTGGGACAGCAGCAGGGGGCGCCACCACCATCCTGTCCGGTGGGCCAGCAGCAAGGGGCGACACCACCATCCTGTCCGGTGGGCCAGCAGAAAGGGGCACCATTGTCTCCGGTGGGCCAGCAGAGGGCGCCACCTACCTATTGTCAGCCATGGATGTGGTCATTTCATTGGCGACCACCTCGCCAATTGCAGCGGCGTTCTACTCGCCGTCGCCACCTGACTCTTCCCCGCTGGTTGCGGGGACACTTGGCCTGGCAGCCCACCTTCTTGTCCTCCCTCTACTTTCCTATGACTTTGGACTGTTTTTTGGGGGGGTCGGTTTTCTAGAACGTCTGGTATCCGTTATGGGAAGGGGGACTACTGTCAGGCTTGTCACTGACAGTTTGGCCATGTTTTTGTTTTTCCTCTGTGTTTGTCTTTGTTTCCTGTCAGCACTCTTATTTTGTCCGTTTCCTGTTTGTCTCCCGGGGTGCTGTGTCTCCCCACCTGTGGCTGATTGGCACCTGGCCACACCTGATGTCAATCAGCCAGAAGCTATTTAAAAGCTGCTTTCCCCTCCAGTCAGTGCTGGAATTTTGTCACCACTACCTTTCAATGTCATTAATACTTACCATTGTAGCTGTGTCTACTTCTGATCACTCTGCTCATGTCATAGTTCCTTCGTGTCACAGTAAGTGTTTTTGTTTATAGTCCACAGTTAGCCTTTGTGCTAGTTTTTGTTCATAGCCAAGTTTGTTCTCCGCCTAGTGCGCACCTTTTTTTGTACTCTTTTGTTTGATCTTGTTTTAGTGTTAAATTATATCATGCTTTCCCGTACAATGCCTGCCGCCTTCTCTGCATCTTAGGGTTCGTCAACAACAACATGTGAAGGTACAATTCATAACAAATGCAAAATTGGTGCTGACCGCCCTATCTAAATGAGAATTTGTGTGTACTACAACCATCACCTTGGAGACAGTCTGTTTGTATTATGTTGTGGAATAGTAACATAACAATATGATAATTTCAGTTCACAGTTTTTATGACCAAAATGATCATGGTATTATTATTATTGCTGTTTTGTTGAATGTTCACACAAAGTACTTTTACACACTGAAATCTTTAGATCTTTTTAAAAAACTAAAATAATTAGACTCACTATTAGAAAGCTCTCTATTTTGCATGTTCTATGTTTCTTATGCTCCACTGATTAGAATGTTCTGGCGGGCGTTGTTGTGGTGGTCTTGGTTCAGCGGTCCTCTAACGCAACGTAAAAATCCTATGTCCCATATTCCTCCCAGTGTATATTGTTCACTCTGCGTTAACAGAGCACAGCGCGTTAACAGAGCACAGCTTGTTGGTTCAATGAGCACAATCAAATATCTTATTTGCTCAGACAGCAATGTGTTTATACGAGTTTAGATTGGGATATATCGTTTCTTAATAAGGAAAGACTTTCATGTCTTTTGTATTGAATTTAGCATTTAAGATAGCAAGCTAGTGCCAGTCATTCCTTGATTTTATTAGAGTTTGGCTATCAATCACGTTTTTTCGATAATTTTAATTTAAAACGGTTATACTAGCGGTCGAGTGTTTTACCGCGGTTATTATTAATACTGTTTATCCTTACATCCTGCAAGCACATAGCTATACTCTGTGCCCATGGGCTATATAGAAGTGATGCTACAGTGAGATCTAGAGAACATAACGCACTTTTTGAATACCATAGTAGGAGGACTGCTAACTGCGATGGTATGCTGGAATGATCTAGATCCAAGAACATGTTATGCTGCAAGAAGTTTTTCCATAAGAGAATTCCTTGCCATTTTCACATTGAATGTTTAATTTTGTCTGCTGGCTCCAAATCAGCTCTTAAGTCATCAAGCAGCTCAAAACATAGTTGCTGGATGGATGATAGGTTTCCATTATTTTTATTTCTGACAGTCCAGATATGTTGACACGCACACAAAAGATTCTCTCTCTTTGTCCATCCTTTGCATCATCACTTCCTTCTTGCGTCAATGTCTACAGTCTACAGTCAATGTTCTAAACATGTCTTCTAAGTGAGCATGTTCTGATGATCGGCATATATTCTGTATATAAATAAAGGCAAACACACTGAACTGATTACACTCTGCCTATTTAACAGACAGAATTCTCGGTACACCAGCTGGTTTGATCAGCTTTGTGTGTGCTATCGAGTTTACATGTTTTTTAATACAGGAAATCCTTTAGTAGATCAGGCGTACAAGCCCCAATCATTCATCCAAATATGTCTTACTAATTAAGGTTAAAGATAAAAAAGGTCATTAAGCAGTCCTTTGTAGTCTATGCAGTCAGTTTGGTTTGTGCTAGCTGGCATTATGAACTTCATATAAAATATCAGTATGTGTGCACTTGGGTAAAAACTATAAAAGTAATATATTTAAGAACAGATTGTTCGTGTTGGACACATTTTTACTACATGTGATTGTCAAACACAAAAGTGAAATTTCTCTACTGCAGTGACCTCCACTTGAACAATATTTGTATGGATTAGGAGTAGAAGACAGATGGTTCTGCTTTAGCTCATCTAACTGTAAGACCTTTGACCCCCATTAAGGAAGCTTTAATCTCATACTGCTTCCTCAGGAGCAGTGGCCATGGTAACCGTTACCAGGGCTGCAGACAGCAACTGGCCATTGTGTGGAATCTACAAGCAAGTAAGAACAGGTCATTTTTCCGTAGAACAATACCTTCCCAGTTGTAGGACATGTCTCAGTTGACCATACACCATGCATTCATATTTATTTCAACCATACTCAAGCAATGATTGTAAAATCAATGGCAGGTAGACTAATGTTAATTTTTGGGGATTTAGGGACCTCAGAAAAGGTAGTCCGTCTACTGTATGGCTGGGCAAGGACTTCAACATACGTATGATGATAATTGAAACCTGGGTCGTTCTGCTGGGCATGGACGGTGTTTTGTGGGACCCTGCTGTTCGTTTGCCTCTCTACTGGTTCACTGCCTTACTCGCCCCAGTATGTTTTTCACAGGTCGTCTTGTTATATGTTTCACTACCCATTGTTTTTTTATTTATATTTATGTACATATTTTGCTAGCGGCATTGTGCTTCCATTATATGCTTTTTGGTGGTCCATGTTGCTTGAGTTTTAGGCATTGGGCCTGGAGCCTTTGCGTTACGCTGCCCATCTGTACTCGGCTACCCTTCTCGGTAGGGGTCTTTCGTGGTTTCTGACAGCCCAAGTAGGGTATGGTTACTTGGTGGCTCGGGGGTTGGGTATCCTACGACTCTGTGGCGCCCTGTCTCTGGCTGGGGCTGCTCCTCTATGTTCTTCTGCTGGTCTGCCCAGTGGAGGGGCCACTGCGGGTTAGGTCCAGGGGCCCTGTTCTTGGCCTGCCTATTCGCATTGAGCCATTGGTTCTCTGGTGTACACACACATTAAAGACATTCCTGCTTTTTCTCTTCTGTCCAGAACTTGAACCTGGGTCGTCGGCATGACTGAAGAGCGTGTTAGCTACTGAGCTAAACACCCGAACCCAATAGCAAGCACTACTCTTGATATTGTCAGAGAGTGAAGTTTACTAACGTACACGTGGCCCAGCCACACTAACTGGCCTGCGTTACACATTTATATACACTACCACTGATTATTTATTGTCAAGTCAGAATTATTAGTATTTTTTTATTGCACCTTCATTTTCAGGTCTATTTTCTTTAATACCTAGCTGGTGATCGACCAAAACACCCTCTGTGATCGACCTTGCGATTAACATAATAGGCACCCCTGAGCAAAACGGATTACTGAATTGAGTAGAGCAGTGGTTCTCAAATGGGGGTACGCGTACCTGTGGGGGTACTTGAAGGTATGCCAAGGGGTACGTGAGATTTTTTTTTAGATATTCTAAAAATAGCAACAATTCAAAAATCCTTTATAAATATATTTATTGAATAATACTTCAACAAAATATGAATGTAAGTTCATAAACTGTGAAAAGAAATGCAACAATGCATAGTCAGTGTTGATAGCTAGATTTTTGTGTGGACATGTTCCAAAAATATTGATATTAAAGATTTCTTTTTTTGTGAAGAAATGTTTAGAATTAAGTTCAGGAATCCATATGGATCCCTATTACAATCTCCAAAGAGGGCACTTTAAGTTGATGATTACTTCTATGTGTAGAAATCTTTATTTATAATTGAATCTCTTGATTATTTTTCAACAAGTTTTTAGTTATTTTTATATCTTTTTTTCCAAATAGTTCAAGAAAGAACACTACAAATGAGCAATATTTTGCACTGTTATACAATTTAATGAATCATAAACTGATGACATAGTGCTGTATTTTACTTCTCTTTTTTTCAACCAAAAATGCTTTGGTCTGATTAGGGGGTACTTGAATTAAAGAGAACCACTGAAGTAGAACATCCAGTCCCTTAAGGGCACACGTGGAAGCCATTTTCTAGATGACATCGTCATAATTAAACATGAACAGTATGGTGATCTTCACCAAAGTATGTTTGGCAAAGCTTGTGAATTAGGCTTTATTACCGCAGAGGAACACCAATCTGACCTTAACTTTGGCCTGCAGGTTATTGATGTGAGTCTTGAAGGAGAGTTATTGGCCCAAGTATTTGTATGCGCTGACAAACTGTAATTCTGAGCCATCAGCATAAGTACCCCAAGGGGGACAAGGGACATTGTTCGGATTTCGGCCCAAATATTCTACTAAAATGGCTCTGTGCCAGTTCACCGAAATGATAAAATGTAGTTTGGTTCAGGGTAAAATATGTTGGAGTCATTTATTTTTAGATTTTACAAATGCTTTTGACACTGTGAAACACCTAGTTTTGATGACAAAATTAAAACAATTTCATGTATCAAAACAAACCATAAATTGGTTCAAATCATATGTTGAATTGCGACAACAATGTTTTTAAATAAATGGTGTAAAATCTGAATCAGGGATTTGGGTGCTATTTTGGATCGGCTGCTTTTCAGTATATATATAAATGACCTCCCCAATATTTGCAAAAATACCATCTGCCAAATGTATGCAGATGGTACAATCATTTATGTGGCAGCAAAAACCCCTCAATAGGCCTCAGCAATATTAAACAGACAGTTAGCTGAAGTATCAATAACTTTAAAATACTGTATTTCCTTGAATTGCCGCAGGGCATATAGTATGCGCCTGCCTTGAATTACTGCCGGGTCAAACTCGCTTCGCAAAATAATTAGCGCTTGGTTAGTATTACCGCCTGGTCAAACTCATGATGTCACGAGTGACACTTCCCCTGTCATCATTTTCAAAATGGAGTAGGCTGATTTCAATACCGGTAATTTGAAATCGCATTAAGGGAAGAAGATTCAGAGCTATTCAGTAGTATTTAATGTCCAAGCTTACATCACACTCAATTTTTTACTGCATGCCTTTGGTAAGTGCCGGAGTGAGAAGAGGTTTTAAAATAATTACCGCATGCTTACTTTTACCGCATGCCTTTGGTAAGCGCAGGAGTGAGAAGAGGTTTTAAATTAATTAGCGCCCCGGCGGCAATTCAAGGAAATACGGTTACTGTTTAACCCTGAATAATAACATAATGGTTGCAATGTGTTTCTATTTGAAGAATCAATCATTAAATTAAACTTAGGTCAACATTAATCAAAATAAAATAGAGCAGGTAAAGAAATTTTAATATCTGTGTGTTATTTTGGACCATAAGCAAACATTTGATGGCCATATTAAAAAAAAACTAAAACCATGAAAATAAATACAAATTGTTTCAGGCTGTTAAGACCTTGTTTATCTGTTCAAGCTGCACGAGTTTTCATGCGTGCAATGATTTTATCACATATGTCGTAATGTGCCATCGTCAGGGGACAGGCTACAAAATGTGAAGTCAAGACTGTTGTCCTCATATATAAACAAAAACTAAAATATAACATGATGAGTTTATACATTTTTATACATTTCTCCTTTTCATAAAAGCTATTTTTATATGTCTTAATGGATTAGCCGCTGATGTAATGTGTAAAGGAATACAAAGATACAGAACGTCGTGAAGGTGTGCAGACTCGAGCTGTGGTCAGTGAGAGCTGTAAAGTGAAAAGGTGCCAGACGACTGACGTGAAAGCCTCGCATCCGTGCAACTCTTTGCCACTGGAGTTGAAGTCACATTCGAACATGAAACTTTTCCCCAAAAAACAGAGAAAGTGGCTTAAGGAAAATCAGAAGAGTGAGCACTATACCCGGCACTAATTTCTCACTGCCACTCATCGAGGGCAGACGCTCCCTTTCCCTCTCCCTCATCTCTCCTGTTTGCTTCTTTGTCTTGTCTTGTGTTAACTTTCTTGTTGCCTCTTTTTGCCCTGCTCTCCAAATCTAAACAATGGAACTAATTAACTAGCCTCTCCACAAAATTGACAAGCTCTTGGGCTTGGGGGAACCTGAGTGTCTTGACGGAGCGGTTGTTGCTGGACACACGACGGACTCTTTGGACAAGGAGTGCCGCGTGCCTGGCGAGCCTTTCAGTCGAGTACATGAAGATATCCACCTATTCAAAATTATTAAAACCGGACATCTGCTGATTGGAGTAAGGGTTGATCTGGTTTGTCAACAAATTTGAAAATGCTGGCAGCCTTCAAAGTACCCCAAAGCTGCCACAAACAATTGGGGGGGGGGGGCAGAACTGTGGTCAGTGTGCTTTGCAGGATGAGTTTGAGGACCAGTAATGGACAATTAAGACTGAAAAGCAAATATTTTTTCGCTCGCAAACAAATCATTCTAATTTGGATTGTTCCCTGGCTTCAAGACTCTCCCGGAGGATAGTGCGATGAAGACACAACAAACTCCCTTGTTGTCTCTCATGGACACACATCTGTTGTTGTTGTTGACTTTGGACTGACTGGTGGTTGCAAGAGCACCAATATTGTGGAACAGAGACACTCTGCAGGCTAACACAGTCATGCATCCACGAAAAATACATTCTTTAGGGTTGATGGACGGCTAAGCAGCGCTTAGAGAGCGGCAGCCTGCCTCCGTAGCCCTCACTCCCTCCCCTCTGTTGCGAGTCTTGTGAATTCTTTGTAACTTTTTTATGTGTGCTATGGCTATTGAGGTTTTTCTTTCTGGCCTCAACCTGGACCTCCCTCCAGCCTTATGCTAAGTATATTTTTTACTCATTCCCCCACCCCAATGTTTACCTGTTTCCCAAATGTTTTCCCCCCACCTTTTTCGATTCCTTGCATGTCTTGTACATGTGAAGAATTGACAAAAAAGCTGACACTTGAGTTGACCAGTTGAATTGTATAGAAGAATGGGCCAAATATGATTTCTTATGTATTTAAATTTAGTACTTAACTTAATCTTTTTGTATGAGTTCAAAACATTTTTTTAGTTGTTTTTATTTTTTTATTAATCAGTCCAACAAAATAATACACAATAATACCATAATAATACAATTCCAATTCCAAAACAAAACTGGTGTAGACAGAGCAATTGAGATGACACATAAACATGACACAAAACAATCCAAAAGTGGTCAAACAAAAATGAATAATATCAACAAAAGTATCAATATTAATACAAATTCCAACATAGCAGTGATTTTAAATCATTCATTTACATTATCTTCACAGCCATTTATAAAACGGGCGGGGCTGGGGCGGGGCGTGGTTAGGAGGGGAGTAGTATATTTACAGCTACAATTCAGTCAAGTATGTCATATACAGTACATATATATATATATATATATATATATATATATATATATATATATATATATATATATATATATATATATATATATATATATATAATATAAAATTATAATTAGGGCTGCGAATCTTTGGGTGTCCCACGATTCGATTCAATATCGATTCTTCAACGCGATTCTCGATTCAAAGACAATATTTTTCCGATTCAAAACGATTCTGTATTGATTCAATACATAGGATTTCAGCAGGATCTAGCCCAGTCTGCTGACATGCTAGCAGAGTAGTACATTTGTTTTAATAAGCTTTTATAATTGTACAGAACAATGTTTGAAATAATGTAGATTTGTTTGAACTATTAAACGAACCAAAAATATGACTTATTTTATCTTTGTGAAAACATTGGACACAGTGAGTTGGCAAGTTTATGAGATGCGATGCAAATGTAAGCCACTGTGACACTATTGTTCTTTTTTTTGTTCTTTTTATAAATGTCTAATGATAATGTCAATGACAGAGTTTTAATCACTGCTATGCTGAAATTATAAATAATATTGGTACTGTTGTTGATAATATTTATTTTTCTTTCACTACTTTTGGTTTGTTCTGTGTCGTGTTTGTGTCTCCTCTCAATTGCTCTGTTTATTGCAGTTCTGAGTGTTACTGGATCAAGTTTGGTTTTGGAATTGGATTGCATTGTTATGGTATTTCTGTGTATTGTTTTGTTGGATTGATAAAAAAAAAAAATTGATTTAAAGAAAAAAAAAAGAATCGATTCTGAATCGCACAACGTGAGAATCGCGATTCGTATTCGAATCGATTTTTTCCCACACCCCAACATATATATAAATATATATATATATATATATATATATATATATATATATATATATATACATATATATATATATATATATATATATATATATATATATATATATATATATATATATATATACATATATATATATATATATATATATATATATATATATATATATATATATATATATAAGAAATACTTGACTTTCAGTGTTCATTTATCTACACATATACACACATAAAACTCATCTACTCATTGTTGAGTTAAGGGTTGAATTGTCCATCCTTGTTTTAATCTCTGTCACTATTTTTCTAACCATATGCATGTACAGTAGATGGCAGTATTGTCCTGTTTAAGAGTGTCACAACATTGCTGTTTACGACAGGCAAACTGCTTTACGGTAGACAAAAACGTGACTGCTGTTGTTGTGTGTTGTTACCGCGCTGGGAGGACGTTAATAAAACTGCCTAACAATAAACCCACGTAAGAAACCAAGAACTCGCCCTCGATCATTCTACAGTTATAACGTCATTGGGAAGACACGCTGTTTATATTGTGGGAAAGCGGACGTGAAAATAGGCTGTCCTCACTCAGGTCCGCATGGAGCTGGATGGGGCGTGGCCTCCAGCTCTGCCTGAATTTCACGAGATTTTCGGGAGATAATTGGTCCCGGGAGCTTTTCGGGAGAGGCGCTGAATATCGGGACTCTCCCGGAAAATTCGGGAGGGTTGGCAAGTATAGCTTTTGTCACCATGTTCACTCTCATTTTCCTCCAATAGTGCAACACATTTTCTATGATTTAACGCTCTTGCTCTGATAAAGTTAACTGTTTTACATGGTTAATTTTTCACACTGTCTTACACAACACTTCCTGATCTACAGTATAATACAATGCAAAAAAGGCAATTTATGTCATTTTATCCTGGAACCTCTTTAAAAAGTCCAACATTTTTCCCCGTCAAATTTGGACAACCATCTGTTGACACACCTGCCAGCTTGTCGCATTTCAGTCCTAACATGCCCAAACACGCTTTTACCTCTGTAAACAAGTCATTACCTGTGGTTGTTCCTTTAATTGACTGCATGGCTGCCAGCTCCGCTTTGATTTGAAAGTCTGCAGTTATCCCACGTATGAAGATGAGCAGCTGGGCAGCTGGGCGATGTCAAGTACATCGTAGCTCTTATCCAAAGCCAGTGAAAAACAGTCAAAGTCGGCCGTTCTGTTCTTTAGCTGAAGCTCCAAATTTCCAGCAATGGTGTCAACACTCGGGAGAGTTACACGGTCTCAAACGTGCCCCTCTTCTGCGGGCATATCAGCGCAACTGAGTCCAAGAAGCACTCCTAAATAAACTCTCCGTCAGAAAACGCCTTACTTTTTCTGGCGATTGTGTGAGAAATGACAAAACTTGTCCTGACTGCTGCATCTCTGAGGGTGTGAAATTTGGCCAACAGTCCATGTTGGGTTTGCAGTTTTACCATCAACGCATCAGCCTCCCTTGCACGCTCTTCATCATACAGATTACGGTATTTTTCCTCCAGTTTTGTCGTGTAGTGGCGATTCAAATTATATTCTTTAAACACGGCAACCTGCGTACCACAAATTAAGCACATGACTTCACCTTTAATTTTTGTAAAGAAATACTTGGCAGTCCATGTCTTGTTGAAAACATGGCATGCGTCATCAGCTTTTCTTTTTTTAGCGTGAGCTGACATCTCGGGGGTAACCAGGCATCTCTTGTTCCTGTGCACCTTCATTCACAGGTCACACACGGACGTACGTCCATAAATAACACTTTTCAAAATAAAAGCGGCACAGTTTTATTGCACGCACGACATAGATGTTTTTTTAAAATGTATTTTGTAATTTGTTATTGCCGCTGGTCACATTCACGCACGCGCATACGTCCACACGGATGTAATACAGATAACGCTTTTCAAAACAAAAGCAGCACAGTTGTATTGCACACTCGACATAGATACTTTTTAAATGTATCTTGTAATTTATGATTGGCCTCACGTGGGTTGGACAGGGACGCACAAACGGCCGGATGTGGCCGCAAAATCCCCAGGTCTGCTGTACATGATGGTATCTGTTTTAATGTTAGATATCTCATTAAATGAAGACGCACACACAGAGTTGCCGTTCAGTCATTTTACCGGGTAACTTCAGAATAATGTGAACATCCTGGTGCACCCCTCAAATCCCACCGGGTGAAACCCATACATTGTAACATCTTCCCTTTTTTTGAAAAAAACAAAAAACAAAAAACAAAACAACAGAGAAGAAAAAAAAACAAAAAAGACAACAACAGTCCCACCCAATTGTAAACAAAGGACCTATGAGGGAAGAACAGCACAACCGTGCTTTAACTAAACACGGCAGTGAAACACATTTAGCTCCTTAAACAAAGTCCCGGAGGTGTGCAGGCCTCCTAACAACCCTGCCGAATCTGGTGGTGACACCGGCTTGTGTCGTCTGAGGGTCCGGCTCAGCTGGTGAGCAGGATTGTGGTGTGACGTAGTCAGGTGAGCATGGTTGTGGTGTGACCCCACCCGGAGTTGGGGTGGGCGGGTTCCTGCCAGTTGACTCTGATGTTGGTGACACCCCTGGCGATGGTCTCAGGTGTCTACGGTTGCGTCTCAGCACAGTCCCATTCTCCATTTTTACTGCATAGGACCTATTCCGGTCCTGTCGCACCACTGATGCAGGTGCCCAGTATGTGTGTCCGGCCACCTGTGACTGCACTCGCACCCGTTCTCCATTCTGAAGTGGTCTCAGGGGCTTTGCCCCTCTGTTGTAGTAGCGAGCCTGCCTGAGTTGGTTTTCTCGCACAGCTGAGTCAGTGTCCACTACAGCAGGTTTCAGTAGATTCTCACACATTGGTAACAATGTCTTTGTCCGACGGCTCATTAGTCTCTGAGCTGGACTGGCCTGAAAGCCTTGTGCTGGGGTGTTTCTGTGAGCAAGTATGGCCAAGTAGGGGTCTGACTTTGCCTGCAGTGCTTTCCCCATCAGCCTTTTAGCAGTCTTGACAGCAGACTCTGCTTTTCCATTGCTTCGAGGATAGGTAGGTGAAGATGTAACGTGTTCGAATTCCCAGGCCTGGCTAAATCTTTTGAATTCCTGTGAGCTATATTGTGGGCCGTTATCAGAGAACACCACGTCAGGCACACCATGGCGAGCGAAATGTGCTTTCAGCTTATGGATAACCGTGGTGGACCTGGTATCAGGTAGATAATCAACTTCCCAAAAATTGGAAAAATAGTCCACTGTCACTAAGTACTCTTTGTTATTGAAGGTGAATATATCTGTGCCCACTTTTGCCCATGGCCTTAGTGGGAAGTCATGGCTCTGTAATGGTTCTTTCTGTTGCCGTGTGTCTTTTTCTCTGCAAACTTGGCAGTTTCCCATGTACGTTTTTAGCTGTTCATGCATACCCGGCCAGTATACACATTCTCTCGCTCTCCTCAGGCAGTTTTCTATCCCTAAATGTGATGCATGGATCTTTTCCTTCATTTCTTTTCTTAGAGCCGTCGGGATGACTGCCCTCTGTCCTCTAAAGATGACATTGTCCTGTACGCTTAGCTCATCCCGCATATCAAAATACGGCCTCACCTCATCCTCGACCTGCCCTTTATCATCTGGCCACCCCTGCAGTATTCTTCGTTTCAGCACCTGAAGGGCCTGGTCCCGTTCTGTCTCAGTTTGGATTCTCTGCCGTCTCTCCTCTGAAATGGGCAAATAATGAATCATGTTAACAGTTTCAATTTCAGCTTCCACTGACCCCTCAGTTGCACATTCAGGCAGGTACGCTCTGCTCAGTGTATCAGCTACCAGCATGAATCTGCCTGGAACAAACACTACTTCTATGTCATACTTTTGAAGTCTCAACAGCATCCTTTGTAAACGCTTTGGGGCGCTAAGCAGTGGTTTCTTTGTGATTGTTTCCAGAGGTTTATGGTCAGAGTGCACAACCACCTTTCTACCATACGTGTATTGGTGAAACTTTTCCATCCCAAATAATATAGCCAAGCACTCTTTTTCTATTTGTGCATATCCTCTCTCAGTGGAGGTGAGTGCCCTGCTGGCATATGCTATCGGCTGGCTTACCTGCAAGAGCGCTGCACCCAGTCCGGTTTCTGATGAATCACATTGGAGAGTGAGGTCCTCCGTTGGGTTGTAGTACTTCAGTACTGGTGCTGAGGCTATCATTTCTCTAATTTTCACAAAGGCAGTTTCCTGTATGTCAGTCCACTCCCATATCACATCCTTGTGAGTCAGTTGCCTCAGGACCTCACAGCTATCTGACAGGTGTGGGCAAAATTTTGCAAGGTAGTTAACCATTCCAAGCAATCTCTGAAGGCCCTTGATGTCGGCGGGTCTAGGCATTTCCTGTACTGCGCGTACCTTTTCAGGGTCAATTTTCAAGCCCTCCGATGTTAGTCTGTGACCTATGTACGGCACCTCCTTCTGCTTCAGCCTCAGTTTGTCAAAATTCAGTTTAATGTTGCATGTTTCGCATCTCTCAAGGAGTTTTTTCAGTTTTTCGTCATGATCTCTCACTGCCATTTCCTGATTTTCTCCTTCACCGATGATCAAGATATCGTCAGCTATAATGCGCACCCCTGGTAACCCATCAAGCGCCTGCGTAAGCCTGTGCTGAAACACCTCAGGAGCCGGGCTGATCCCCATCGGCATTCTCATCCATCTGTACCTTCCGAAAGGGGTGGCAAATGTTGTCATGTAGCTGGACTGCTCTGTCAACTTCACATGCCAGAATCCATTCTTTACATCACACACTGTGAATATTCTTGCATTTGCTAGGTCTGGTAGGACATCATCGATTGTTGGCAGTGGGAAATGTTGTCTCTTTAAGGCTTTGTTTAGGGGTTTAGGATCAATGCAGATTCTCAATTTTCCAGATGGTTTCTTAACCACGACCATGCTACTGATCCAATCTGTGCTCTTTTCGACTGGTGTGATGATTCCTCTTTCCACCAGACTGCTCAGTTCCTCTCTAAGTGGATTCATCAGTGCCACCGGAACTCTTCGCTTAGGTAACTTTACTGGAGCTACGCTGTGATCCACTTCCAGATCATATGTCCCTGACAGGCAGCCATCTCCTTCAAACACCTGTGGATATCGTTCTCTGATCTGTTCTTTCTCCGGAGTATTTTCCTTACTGCCTGTGTGTTGGACAATCTCATCAATGGCCATGATATTTTCTCTTTGAATTCTCACTAGATCCATGCCCTGTACTGCTTTATTGCCAAGTAATGGCACAGATGACTGGCCATCAATCACCATGAATTCAAGCCTATACAATTTCCTGTTTCTCGGATTCCTTATTTTTATCCTGCATTTGCCCAAAGGCTTCAGAGTGCTTTTGTTGTACATGACAAGGACTTGCTGTGTCTGCTCCAGTTTTGTGTCTGGGTTCAGTAGGTGTATTGGGATAATATTGCAGCTTGCTCCACAGTCTAGCTGAAATTTCACTGGCCTCTCCCCCAGCAACATTGTCGCGAACAGTTGTCTCTCCTGTGTTTTTTTCTGCCCGTCTGAGTGAAGGCTTAATATTTCCTGATACTCATCCTCTGTCTCTGCTACACTGTGTATTCGTTTGATCTGTGAATCTGAAGTTTTGCATTTGGACGCAAAGTGATTGTATTTGTTACATTTGCTGCAGACTTTCCCATAAGCTGGGCAGCTCTCTTTTTTCCACTCATGGTTTTTTCCACAGTACTTGCAGTTCTTTATTTCTTTCGGTCTTGCCCCCTTTGCTTCAGACACTCTTTTAATTGCATGCACCTCTTCACCTACTTGCCCCTCGATTGTTTTCACATTTTCCTTCGAGAGATCTGCTGCTCTGCATATTTGGATGCTTTTTTCCAACGTTAGATCTGTCTCGCGCAGCAAACGCTCTCTCACATGCGAATCATGGATCCCGCATACAATTCTATCCCTAATCAAGGATTCTTTTGCAGTCCCGAAATTGCATGTGTCTGCGAGCACTCGTAGGTCAGTGACGTACTTGTCAATCGTTTCGCTAACATTCTGGTTTCTGGAGAAAAATCTGTATCTCTCAACAGTTTCGTTTGGTTTAGGATTGCAGTGTTTGTCGAACAGAGTTAGTAATTTGTCTAGTGTTTCCACTAGTTGCTCCTCTGGTTTAAGTGTAGTCCACAATGTTTTCCCCAATTCTCTGCCTGTTTCTCCAATCAAGTATTTGAACACTTTTACCTTTGTCTTGTCGTCAGAATCTGCTAACGTTATGTCCACATACAGTGAAAACTCATCTTTCCACGTCTTCCATGTTTTTGCCAGGCAAGTAGAATTCCAGTCCAATGTGGCGGGAGGTTTCAAACCGAATGCATCCATCGTTCTTTTTCGTTGTAAAATGCTGTCTTCGGCTTCCTCCTTCACCTCAACTTCTTCATCTGACATTCGTAAGCGTTGTTGTGTTCGGATTTACCGCTGCCACCATGTTTTAATGTTAGATATCTTATTAAATGAAGACGCACACACAGAGTTGCCGTTCAGTCATTTTACCGGGTAACTTCAGAATAATGTGAACATCCTGGTGCACCCCTCAAATCCCACCGGGTGAACCCATACATTGTAACAGTATCGTCAGCATTAAGATTCTTAGAAAATAACATTGGATGAAACCGTGTAGTACCCGTTTAGATATGTTAAGCAGATCTGATACAACATTTTCAGACTTCACTTGTTGTATGTGGTTATTGAGATTGTTGACAAACCTGTTGATGTAACTGTTGGACAAGCCAATAATAAATAGTCTATTTAAAAGGATGTTGGGATCTACAGTAATCTAAGAAGACAGCTATGCAGACCTGTTAATTGTCCAGGGACATGATGATATCCTCAAGGACCTTAATTAAGTGTAGCGATGATCCAAGGCCAGTTCTGAATCCTGACTGTACATTTTTCTACATTACCTAAAAGCGAGCCAGTCAACAGGTGACTTAGAGGCTCTGGCTCTGCTCCATAAAGTATCTCCATACTTCTATTGATTGCGTAGCAATATTGAAAATCACATTAGCATGGTAACGCATCGATATCAACATTTACATTTTCTCAAATGACTGACAGGACAGGTACTAAAAAATATATTTATTAAAAAAAGTTAAGAAATTGTTCTTTCTGAGCTGATTATTTAATGCTGTAAATATAGTGCCTAACCATTTTTGTAAATACTACAATTTGCACTAAAATATTTACTTCTGTTTCACAAACATGATGGCCAAAATAACACTTGAAAATGAAGTCCTTTGTGCCGTCTACAGTGTAAAGTGTTACGAGACAGATGTTGACTGTGGGTTAATGTAATTACTTTGTATTGTCTTTCTTTTTGTGTTTTATTCAGATCAGTAAGCAGCAGCTGCAGACAGTCAAAGAGCGTTTCCAGGCATTCCTCAATGGAGAAACCCAGATTGTAGCAGATGAGGCGTTCGTTAACGCTGTCCAGAGCTACTATGAGGTGAGTAAGGAAAGAAAACATCCATAATCACATTCACAGAATTAATCAGAATCAGAATGATCTTTGTTGGCCAAGTTTTCAAGCCAATAAATAAAATAATTAACAATCAACAACAGTCATTTTTAATATTTCATTATTTTCATTTGAAAGTACACGGTGTTATATAAGAGCTAAAACCGAGAAATGATGAACGATTAGGGAGCTGGGGTCTCATGTACAAAGCTTGCGTGTGCTCAAAATCCTGAAGTACAGTCGCAATCAAAATTTTACATACACTTGTAAGGAACATAATGTCATGGCTGTCTTGAGTTTCCAATCATTTCCACAACTATTATTTTTTGTGATAGAGTGATTGGAGCACATACTTGTTTGTCACAAAAAACATTCATGAAGTTTGGTTCTTTTATGAATTTATTATGAGCCTACTGAAAATGTGACCAAATCTGCTGGGTCTAAAGTATACATACAGCAATGTTAATATTTGGTTACATGTCCCTTGGCAAGTTTCACTGCAATAAGGTGCTTTTGGTAGCCACCCATAAGCTTCTGGTAAGCTTCTAGTTGAATTTTTGACCACTCCTCTTTTCAAAATTGGTGCAGTTTAGCTAAATTGTTTGTTTTTCTGACATGGACTTGTTTCTTTAGCGTTGTCCACACGTTTAAGTCAGGACTTTGGGAAGGCCATTCTAAAACCCTGATTTTAGGTGCGCCCGTTTTTAAACAATGGCAATAAAAACTATTCTGATTCTGATTGTGATTTAGCCATTTCTTTACCACTTTTGACTTGTGTTTGGGGTCATTGTCCTGTTGGAACAATGGACTGATGATCCGGGCTGATGATTTTAGGTTGTCCTGAAGAATTTGGAGATAATCCTCCTTTTTCATTGTCCCATTTAAAGCACTAGTTTCATTGGCAGCAAATCATGGCCAGAGCATAATACTACCACCAGCATACTTGACGGTAGGTACGGTTTTTCTGGGATTAAAGGCCTCATCTTTTCTCCTCCAAACATATTGCTGGGTATTGTGGCCAAACAGCTCAATTTTTGTTTCATCTGACATCATATGGACAAAGATAAACCTTCTGGAGGAAAGTTCTGTGTTCAGATGAAACAAACATTTTGCTTTTTGGCCACAATACCCAGCAATATGTTTGGAAGAGAAAAGGTGAGGCCTCTAATCCCAGGAACACCATGCTTACCTCAAATGGAAATGATAAAAAAGGTTTTTAAAGAGATCTCAGGACCATTAATGTATATCAGTAACCTATCATTTCCAACAGGTAAATTCCCAAACAAAATGGAAATAGCTGAAGTTGCACCAATTTATAAGACTGGAGACAAACACCAATTTACAAATTATAGATTTGTTTCTTCCACAATTTTCTAAAATCTTTGAAAAACTGTTCAATTGCAGATTAGAGAGTTTCATAAACAAAAATAGAATACTCGCTGAGAACTAAAACTAATGTTTCCAATTCGATGGCTTTAATTGGAACTACAGAATAAATTACCAAAGCAATAGATAGTAAAACATGTGCGGCAGTAGTGTTGATGGATCCAACTAAAGCATTTGACACAATTAATCACAATATTTTAATAAAAAAACTAGAACTTTATGGCATCAGAGGGTTGGTCTTAAACTGGATTAAAAGTTATTTAACGAACAGGAAAAAATACATGAAGCTATCCGAACACACGTCTACAACGCTAAATATATCCTGTCGTGTACCTCAAGGATCAATATTAAAACCAAAATTGTTCAATCTCTATATAAATGACATTGGTAAAGTTACAAAATATTTAAAGTTAGTATTATTTGTGGATGATACAACAGCCTTTTGTTCAGGAGAGAACACACAGAAGCTAATACAAATAATAACAGAAGAAATTAACAAATTAAAAAGATGGGTTAAGAAAAACAGACTATCCCTGAATCTCAGTAAAACTAAAATAATGCTATTTGGTAACAATAGAAGAGAAAGTCAAACACAAATACAAATACAAAAAATAGAAATTGAAAGAGTAAATGAAACCAAATTTCTTGGTTCAATGATGTATGATAAATTGAACTGGAAATGTCATGTAAATAATATACAACATAAAGTAGCAATTAACATGTCAATAATGAATAAAGCAAAACATGTTGTAGACCAAAAATCACTTCATATTCTCTACTGCACGCTAGTATTACCTTATCTGAGTTACTGTGTAGAAAAATAGGGAAATAACTACAAATATACACTTCATTTATTAATGGTGTTACAAAAAAGATCAGTTAGAATAATACTTAATGTTGGATATAGACAACATACAAACCCCTTATTTATTGAATCAAAAATACTGAAATTCCATGACACAGTGAATTTGCAAGCAGCTAAAATTATATATAAAGATAACTATAATATGCTACCCAAGAATATACAACAATTATTCTCAACAAAAGAGGAGAAATATAATATTAGAGAAAAATGTATTTTAAAACATTTGTCCCCATGTACAACACTTACGAACATCAGTATATCAGTTTGTGGAATCAAATTATGGAATGGATTAAGCAAAGCAATCAAACAATGTACTAATATGATCCATTTCAAGAAATCTCTTCAAACTTAAAGTGTTTACAAAGTACAAAGAAGAAGAACCATGATAAACATTCCGAATTTATCTCCTCCATCCATTCATTTTCAAGTTAATCTTACTCATCTCACCATATGAAATATAACTTACTTCACTAAGTATTATGTAGAGGTTTCCTGCGTCTCGCCCGGCTTCTTCTGACCACAGTATCACACAGCTCAGGATACAGGTTTGACACAGTATTTAATACATCTTTTACTTTACACAATTGTCCGTCTTTCAAGCTTTTCAGCTGTCTTTGTTCGTCTCGGTGCGTCTCTCCCGCGTCCTCATGCGTCTGTCTCTCTTCATGGTCTCCAGCGCTGCTAATAAAGGGAACAGGTGATTAGATAACTCGTTCCAGCTGAGGTATCCACTCACCTGTTGGCTGCTTCATGGCCGGCCCCTGCACATACCCCGCCCGCAGGGGACGCATGGAGAACGCCCCTCTCCACACCCCTCCACCGCCAGACACAGGCCGGGCACCTGTCCGGCCGTGCCCCCCCCCCCCAATAGCTGGGCGAGAGAGGAAGTCGGCCACGGCCATCTGCGCTTCCGGCCTGTGGACCACCCGGAAGTTGTAGGGTTGTAATGCGAGATACCACCGGGTGATCCGCGCATTGGCGTCCTTCATACGGTGGAGCCACTGGAGAGGTTTGTGATCTGAGCAGAGACTGAAGGCCCGCCCCAGCAGGTAGTAGCGGAGGGCCCCGACCGCCCACCGGATGGCGAGGCACTCCCTCTCCACCGTACTGTACCTCGCCTCCCGGTCCGACAATTTCTGGCTGATGTACAGTATGGGGCGATCGACGCCCTCCACCCGCTGAGTCAAAACGGCCCCCAGTTCCCGGCCCGACGCGTCCGCCTGCAGACAGAAAGGAATGTTAAAATTTGGCATGCGCAGTACCGGCTCCTCACAGAGTGGTTTCTTTACTTCCTCAAACATCTGCTGGCACCGCTCCGTCCACTGGACCAGGTCTGGAGTACCCTTTCGGGTGAGGTCCGTCAGTGGGCTGGTCAGGTCTGCAAACCGGGGAATAAATCTACGGTAGCTGCCTCACCTCTTTTTTAGTCTTGGGGGGTGGACAGGCCGCAATTGCCGCCATCTTGTCAACCTATGGCTGCAGCCTTCCCCCCCAAGTGGTACCCCAGATACTGTACCTCCCTCCGGCCAACCACGCGCTTCGCAGGGTTGGCGGTGAGCCCCGCCCGCCTCAAGGACTCGAGCACCGCCCCCACCCGCCGCAGGTGATCTTCCCAGCTGCTACTCTGGATGATAACATCATCCAGGTAGGCAGCCGCGTATGCAGCGTGGGGTCGCAGCACCCGGTCCATGAGGCGCTGGAACGTGGCAGGCGCACCGAACAACCCGAACGGGAGCGTCACGAACTGGTATAAACCTTCCGGAGTGGAGAAGGCCGATTTTTCGCGGGACTCTGGTGATAAGCCAGTAGCCCTTGGTTAAATCCAGTGTCGTGAAAAAACGAGCAGTGCCCAGCCGATCCAGAAGCTTGTCGACCCGAGGCATTGGGTACGCGTCAAAACGTGACACCTCATTCACCTTGCGGTAATCCACACAGAACTGCACAGACCCATCCTTCTTCCCTACAAGAACGATAGGGCTGCACCATGCGCTGTGGGATTCTTCTATTACTCCTAACTCCAGCATGGTTTTTAATTCGTCCCGCACTATTTTGCGTTTGTGCTCGGGAAGCCTGTATGGCAGAGACCGCACCCTAATCCCCGGGCTGGTCTCAATATGATGTTGGATGAGATCCGTGCGCCCGGGCCGCAAGGAGAACACATCTGCATAGCGCCGCTGTAACTCAGCAACCTCCGCTCTTTGAGCCAATGTGAGCTGGTCATCACAGGGAAGAGGAGAAGAAGAAGCAGAGTGCGGGATCTCTGGCCCCAACTCCTCCTCCTCTCTCACTACCGTCACCATGGAGACAGGCTCGGCCTCCCTCCATGCTTTCAGTAGGTTTACATGGTAAATTTGTAAGCCTCCACCTCGGTCCGAGCGCCGAACGCCGTAGTCCACATCATTTACCTGCCGTGTGACCTCAAAGGGTCCTTGCCACTTTGCTAGTAATTTTGAGCTGGAAGTTGGGAGTAGTACAAGTATTTTTTCTCCCGGTGAAAATTTTCTCAGCTGGGTTCCCTTGTTGTACATACGCTGTTGCCGTTGCTGGGCGCGGAGCAAATTTTTGCGTGACAAGTGCCCCACCTGGTGGAGTTTTGCTCGCAGGTCCATAACGTATTATATTTCGTTTTTACTGCGGCTTGAACCTTCCTCCCAGCTTTCTTTAATTGGGTCCAATACGCCGCGCGGCTTCCTGCCGTATAATAACTCGAACGGTGCAAAACCGGTAGAGGTCTGGGGTGCCTCCCGCATCGCAAACATTAGGGGATCCAGCCATTTATCCCAATTAAGTTTGTCCTCGTGCGTGAACTTACGGATCATGGTTTTCAGCGTTTTATTAAACCGTTCCACCAGCCCGTCAGTTTGTGGTTGGTATACACTGGTGCGGATCGCTTTAATCCCCAATAACCCGTACAGTTCCTTTATCGTGCGTGACATAAAGGACGTGTCTTGGTCCGTCAAAATCTCTTTCGGGATTCCGACGCGGGAAATGACCGTGAAGAGTGCTTGCGCCACACTCTTGGCAGAGATGGAGCGCAGCGGCACTGCTTCGGGATACTGCGTTGCGTAATCAACCAGAACTAACACAAAGCGATATCCCCGTGTGCTTGGGTTAAATGGTCCGATGAGGTCCATCCCAATTCTTTCGAACGGGACCTCCATGAGTGGTAATGGGCGCAAAGGGGCCTTCGGGACGGCCGCCGGGTTTACCAGCTGGCAATCCGGACAGGCAGCACACCAGCGGCGTATGTCTGCCCGGATGCCTGGCCAATAGAAACGAACCATGACCCGATTGAGTGTTTTCTCGTACCCCAAGTGGCCAGCGAGGGGATTGCAGTGCCCCGCCTGGAAAACCATTTCCAGGCGGGGATTTGGCACCAACAACTGGGTGGACTCCTCACCTGTTTGAGTGTCACGGCTCACTCTATATAACCTATCCCTAATAATCACAAAGTGGGGAAATACCTGCGTTTTCCCCGGGCGCACCAGCTGACTGTCTATGCAAACCACCTGGTCCCAGGCCGCGCGCAAAGTTTCATCGCGGGACTACTCGAGGGGAAAATCCTCCGTGGACTGCCAGCGGAGGGCCGGTGGGGCCTCCCGCGAAGCCCCTGCCGGTTCCCGCCTGTCAGTCCCGGATGAATCCGGGTCGCCAGCGAGTACTGCGCGGATATTCCCCTGTCCTACAGTCCGTGAACGCATCCCCACACATTGTGTCACTAACTGGTTAAACCCCGGCCAATTTGTTCCTAAAATTATGGGATGCGTAACGTGCGCGCTTGCGGCAACTTTAACATTATGCTTTTGACCTTCATACCAAATTTCCACTGGCACAATTGGGTACTCGTGCACATCCCCATGAATACACCTAATTCTTCCCAGTGTGGCCTGCCTCAACACCCCGGGTCGAACCAGGTTTTGGTGCATCATGGACTGTTTACAGCCCGAATCCACCATTGCCCGGTATGTACTCCCTTGTATTCTTACTGGGACACAGTACGTCTCCCCCGGATCTGGGGCGGGTGCTGGGATCCCGACAACCCGCATCACATGCCCCACCTCCATTAAGGAGCACTTCCGGCGAACGTGACCGGGTTGACCGCAACCCCAGCACACCGGCCCGGGCGTCTGAGGCGCCCTCTGTGAGGGAAGCCCTCTCTGGACAGCGCTGGTACCCTGAAACAGACAAGGAGACAGTGGATTATATCCCCGGTTCCCCCCCCTTGTTGGATGTGTAAGTGTGTGTGACTGTGTGCGTGTGTGCGTGTGTGCTTGTTGATCATTTGAGGAGGGGACCTGCTCCATGTTTCCAAGTCTTCCCGCCAGGTGAGGGCGCTGCTCCAGTGTCATCCCGTCTGGTGGCGTGAGTCGTCGGCGAGGTGCAGGGATGGGCCTTTCGGTCGCTTTTGTCGTCACTTCCCTGTGGACCGCTAGGTGGTTCTCGGCCATTGTTACTGCAGCTTTTACATCAACGGGCCGGTCCTGGGTGGGAGGGCGTCCATGAACTGCTCCAGCAGGATTCTTTCCACCACTTCGGGATCCTGCCCATTCGGCTGGAGCCACCGGGTTGCCGCGTCTCGCAAATGCTGCGCCAGGACGAAGGGGCGGTCTTCTCGTCCCAACTTCCTCGCCCGGAACTTTGTCCAATGCTCCTCCGGGCTGTTGCCGACCCGATCCAGGATGGCATGCCGCAGGTTAGCATACTGCATGCGGGCGGCTGCCGGGAGACTCAACGCCGCCCGCTGCGCCTCCCCCACCAGCAGCAGCAGTAGCTTCACTCCCCACTCTTCCGCCGGCCATTTGCATGAGGTTGCGGTGGCCTCAAAGATGTCCAAAAACGTGTGGGGGTCTTCTGCCTCCCCCATTCGCTGAATGGATGTCGCTGCTCCCCCTCCTACCGTGGATCTGTCCATCAGCTGCTGGATTAGCTGCGTCTGTTGCCGGCTTGCTGCCGATACCTCGGCCAGCACTTGTCCGAGCGCCTCCAGGGTTGATGTGTTGGACATCGTCATGGTTCGCTTAAGTTGGATGCCAGTTGTAGAGGTTTCCTGCGTCTCGTCCGGCTTCTTCTGACTACAGTCTCACATAGCTCCGGATACAGGTTTGACACAGTATTTAATACATCTTTTACTTTACACAATTGTCCGTCTTTCAAGCTTTTCAGCTGTCTTTGTTCGTTTCGGTGCGTCTCTCCCGCGTCCTCATGCGTCTGTCTCTCTTCATGGTCTCCAGCGCTGCTAATAAAGGGAACAGGTGATTAGATAACTCGTTCCAGCTGAGGTATCCACTCACCTGTTGGCTGCTTCATGGCCGGCCCCTGCACATACCCCGCCCGCAGGGGACGCGTGGAACACGCCCCTCTCCACATATTATTTATGTATTTATTTATTTATGTATTTAGTTTTTATTGTTATTATGGCGTATATTGTGAATAAATTGAGAACAGGGAGTGAACAAAAGTTTTAGCTACTGCTATGTAAAGGAAAAGGAGTAGGATTAAATAAACTCTACGTCTTCCTCCTCCTTTTCGAACATGTTGAATCGAAAAACTGGAAATTGTGATGATTAATATTGTATGTATGCATGTTCGAAATAAACTCAAACTCAACTCAACTCAGCATGGTGGCGGTAGTATTATGGTCTGGGCCTGTTTTGCTGCCAATGGAACTGGTTCTTTAAATGAGATAATGATAAATGGGATAAGTGGTAAAGAGATGGCTAAATCAGGCTAGAATTAAGGTTTTAGAATGTTAAAGTCCTGACTTAAACGTGTGGACAATGCGGAAGAAACAAGTCCATTTCAGCATGGCCGGCTCTACGCAGGGGCAAGAGGGGGCAGAGCCCCCTTAAATAAATGTCTTGCCCCCTCAAATCAAAATTCCATCCATCATCTTCCGCTTATCCGAGGTCGGGTCGCGGGGGCAACAGCCTAAGCAGTGAAACCCAGACTTCCCTCTCCCCAGCCACTTCGTCTAGCTCTTCCCGGGGGATCCCGAGGCGTTCCCAGGCCAGCCGGGAGACATAGTCTTCCCAACGTGTCCTGGGTCTTCCCCGTGGCCTCCTACCGGTTGGACGTGCCCTAAACACCTCCCTAGGGAGGCGTTCGGGTGGCATCCTGACCAGATGCCCGAACCACCTCATCTGGCTCCTCTCGATGTGAAGGAGCAGCGGCTTTACTTTGAGTTCCTCACGGATGGCAGAGCTTCTCACCCTATCTCTGAGGGAGAGCCCCGCCACACGGCGGAGGAAACTCATTTCGGCCGCTTGTACCTGTGATCTTATCCTTTCGGTCATGACCCAAAGCTCATGACCATAGGTGAGGATGGGAACGTAGATCGACCGGTAAATTGAGAGCTTTGCCTTCCGGCTCATCTCCTTCTTCACCACAACGGATCGGTATAACGTCCGCATTACTGAAGACGCCGCACCGATCCACCTGTCGATCTCACGATCCACTCTTCCCTCACTCGTGAACAAGACTCCTAGGTACTTGAACTCCTCCACTTGGGGCAGGGTCTCCTCCCCAACCCGGAGATGGCATTCCACCCTTTTCCGGGCTTTTTTCAAATCAAAATTTGAGAAAGCAAATTTTAATAAACTCACAAAATTACTACATTACAAGTTAACAAAATGATCTGCACTAGCGGAAAAATCCGCCGAAAAAGGGACACACATGATATAGTAGTGTTGGCTTCCCTCTCATCCCTCCCTCCGATGTGCGTGTATTCACCATTCCACAGGCTGCGCAGCAGACACACACCCCTCAGCCCTCAGTAAACATCCAATCACGTTTATCGTCGCGGACTTTCAGTGCTACGGAGTTCCTTTTTTTTTTTTTTTTTTTTTTTTTTTTTTTACAACTTGACGAGAGCAGTGACAGCGGAGGCTCTGAGCAGCAGTGGTTTGGAAGGCAGAGAGCCTCCACTGTCCCTGTAACAAACTACAAGTCATTTATGATGCTGTTAATGACGGTAAAAATGAAACATGAGGTATATATCCTGCTTAGCAGTCCTCCTCTGCTGTCCTCTGTTCAGAGCGGAGTCCCTAGCAGCGGCCCGTTTTACTTAGCAACGGTCTGGCAATCGACTGCTGGACTTCTTTTTCTGTTGTTTTTCTTGTAATTCTACATAGTCAACCTTTAATGTTTCAATCTATATTTTGTAATAAACAAATTATAAGTTTCATTTGATATGACCAAGACACCTAAAAACAAAAACACTGCCGTTTTCATCAATTTACAAGCAAGTGAGCAACACACATACATTGGAGTGAATTAATTTTGTGCCTAGATGAGTGCCCATGTTCTGTTTTATAAAGTAGTTTGAGATTCTTTTTTACCATTATTCATCAGACTACCTTTCAGTTTTGTAAATATTGACTGTAGTGTGTGAAGTCCTACTTTGGGTCAAAATGTATTTGAGAGTTAGGCCATCCAGTTAGGATAAATGTTATGTTATTGACTGATAAAATCTGGATGAAGGATGTTTTATTTTATTTTATTCATTTATTTTTATTTTTATTTTTCAGTTTCCCCCCCTGAGGGATTGCCACCTTAATGTGGTCAGGGGGTTTGCGTGCCTCAGTGACCGTAAGAGCTATACCAGCAGGAGCTTAGTCTTCAGCTGGGACACCCAAGTTGGACAGGTCTGAAGGTAGAAGCATGACAAAGTGCAATCACTACTCCAGGTTGGGGTTGGACACATAGCTAAAGACCCATTTCAATGAAGAAAGCATCGTTACTATAAGCACAGAAAAAAAAGTGCCGGAGCATGATGTGTACACATGATGCCCCCTTCACATTTCTGACTGCCCCCTCATAAAAGCATGCCTAGAACCGCCCCTGCATGTCAGTAAACCAACACATTTAGCTGAACTTCACCAATTTTGTCAAGAGGAGTGGTCAAATTTCCACCAGAAGCTTATTTGAAGCTTTTGAATGGCTACCAAAAGCGCCTTATTGCAGTGAAACTTGCCAAAGGACATGTAACCAAATATTAACATTGCTGTATGTATACTTTTGACGCAGCAGATTTGGTGACATATTCACTAGACCCATAATAATTTCATAAAAGAACTAAACTTCATGAATGTTTTGTGACCAAGTATGTGCTCCAATCACGCTATCACAAAGAAAATAAGAGTTGTAGAAATTATTGGAAACTCAAGACAGCCATGACAGTATGTTCTTTAAAAGTGTAACTTTTGATCGTGACTGTATGCCCCTTTTCAAGGCAAAGTTAAGATGTATCAAAACTGACTTTGACAGGGAAATATGCGTTGCCTCATGGCAACTTCATAGCTGTCGTGCACACATTTCTACAGGCTGTGGAGATTTCAGCTTCCCACATAAGAGATGTTGCATAACAGTTCACATAAAAGAGTGCCAACTTCTACTCCTCAGACTGATTAATGTGCCTATCAGACACATGAACATTTTGGCTCAGCCACATTTGATTTTAACAATGTAAAAAAGATCGAGGCAAGGACATGAAATAATTGTTCTTCCCCAATTCATTTATTGTTTCATATTTATATTAATATTTGTGAAGACAATGCCAGGGCCGATATTCGAAGTCAAGTAACTGACGATAAATGAAAATTAAGTCAGTAAGTTTTCCAGCGTCAGTAAATCGCTGTGTACTTGGTTTAAGCAGTGTTGGCGCGAGGAATTTTCAAAATGGGGTCCCAGGGACCTATCAAGTCATAAAAATGGGGTCCCACATTAAATTTTCGAGGTGCCACTTTTTGTAACTGTTTTGAAAACAAATGGTAAATTATCCTGAGCAGCAGCAGCAGCATTATCCTGTTATATACCACATTCTATATTGTGTTTTGGAAAAAAAGTTGCCATAAACGTTACTTAATTCATTAAAAGAAATAATACAAAAGAAAACCAATTTTTATGCATACGTAAATGTATTCAGTTATGAACATTCATTCACTTTCTTGTTTCCTTCATGGATCTAAACTTTACCGCTGCCGGTAGTTTTTTCTATATTTTTTATTTAATAGTTGTTAGGTGTATTTATTTCAGTATAAATGTGTAAAACGTTTTTTGCACGGTCATGAAATGATGATAATGGTGTGCGAGGGCACACATACTGTCACGCCTGTAAGTTGATGTTTTGGTTTTGGTCAGGTTATGTTTAGTTTTTTGCACATTTAAGTTCGGTCTTGGCATTTCATGGTTTGTTTTCGTCTCCATGCCAACTAATTACTTTTCACCTGTCATGTCACATCCCTGTTCTCAGCCTCACCTGTTTTCACTAATCATCACAGCTACTTAAGTCACTCTTTTTCTTGTCTGCTTTCTGGGATCTTCACATGCGCACGCACCCTACCCATGCTGCACCTCCTCCATGTCCTTGTCCATAGTTCCATGCCGTGTAAGTTTTTGTATTTATGCCATTGTGCTAGTTTTGTTTATAATTTATTATTATTCATGCCACGCGAGCAAGTGTTTTTGTTTTAAGTATAGTATAGATTATTACCCGCCACAGAGCGCGTCCTTTGTTTGCCTTTTTGTAGTTTGTTTGTTTATTTAATAAATATCATGTACTTACATTCATGCCTGACTAGTCCCACATCATCCTTGCATCGAGGAAGCACAACAATCCACAGTCCAAGCCTGACAGAAAGATCCCAGCAAAAGGGCTTCCTCGCAAATGATGTGGAAGAAATATTCCTCACGGAAGCGGACAAGCAGGAGATGTTCCTCCGGCTCGTCGCAGACGCTCAGCCATGGGCGCACGAGGACGAAGAGGAGTTGAGCGATGAGGAGCTTCCTGCCGGCGCGGTGGGAGCATGGAGCCAACTTCTGCCGAAAATGGCGGATGCAGAGGACCGCTTCCGCCCCCACTCGCGGACCACCCGGATGTCATCCCCAGCACCTGGCTCATCGCGCGGTGATGACACACCACCTGGGACGCGAGCGCCCCGATGGCGGCCCGCAGCCGCGTACAAGCACGCGCAGAGGAAAGGCAGGACTTGTCCCTCAACGCTGACTGACAGGCTCGTCCCGTGCGACTTTTTCTCTCCTCCCAAGGCACAACATTTTTTTTCTGCAGAGAATCAAGATAAATTCAAAGTTCATGCCACGCCCCCCAGGACTCAAGCCCCGCCCAAGTCACGAGAATTTTTTTTTTTTTTCAAATAATCAAACCAAGACAAATAAAAAGAAAATACAAGATGGACAATTTGGAGGGGAGGATTCTGCCCTCCTACTCACCGCCCTCCACCCACCCCAAGAGGCTGTTTCATGTCATGATGAAAGTGTCTGGCAGCCACTCCTTGAGGTGGGGGCTGGGGCTGGGAGCTTGTGGGTTGGTTCTGCCCGGTGCAGTTCCAAGCCACAGCGACCAGCACGTCCCCCACCTCCAGTTTTTCAGCCTGTCAAGCCACAGCGGCCTACATGACCTCCCCCACCAGCCTTTCGGCCTGCTAAGCTGCAGCTTCCAGCGAGGCCACCTCCACAAGCACCAAGTCCACGTCCACGTCAACCTCCAAGTCCACGTCAACCTCCAAGTCCAAGTCCACGTCAACCTCCAAGTCCAAGACCACGTCAACCTCCCAAGTCCAAGACCATGTCAACCTCCAAGTCCAAGACCATGTCAACCTCCAAGTCCAAGACCACGTCAACCTCCAAGTCCAAGACCACGTCAACCTCCAAGTCCAAGACCACGTCAACCTCCAAGTCCAAGACCACGTCAACCTCCAAGTCCAAGACCACGTCAACCTCCAAGTCCAAGACCACGTCAACCTCCAAGTCCAAGACCACGTCAACGTCCAAGTCCAAGACCACGTCAACGTCCAAGTCCTCGCCAAAGTCCAAGTCCTCGCCAAAGTCCAAGTCCTCGCCAAAGTCCAAGTCCACGCCAAAGTCTAAGTCCACGTCCAAGTCCACGCCAAAGTCCAAGTCCACGCCGCCAAGCGCCGCCAGTGCCTGCTCCACGCCGCCAAGCGCCGCCAGTGCCTGCTCCACGCCGCCTAGCGCCGCCAGTGCCAGCTCCACGCCGCCAAGCACCGCCAATGTCAGCTCCATGAAGCCAAGCGCCGCCAGTGTCAGCTCCACGAAGCCAAGCGCCGCCAGTGTCAGCTCCACGAAGCCAAGCGCCGCCAGTGTCAGCTCCACGAAGCCAAGCGCCGCCAGTGTCAGCTCCACGAAGCCAAGCGCCGCCAGTGTCAGCTCCACGAAGCCAAGCGCCGCCAGTGTCAGCTCCACGACCAACGCCGAGTCCACGACAAGCTCCAACGCCGTCATCACGCCGGGTGCCAACGCCTGCCACGTTGACGACGGGTCCGCCTCCTTGTCAGCCACGGATGTGGCTGCTACGTGGGCGTCCACCACGCCAGGGATGCCGACCTCCTCGTCGGTCACGGTTGTGGCCACTACGTGGTCGTCCACCACGCCAGGGGGGTCGGCCAAGGATATGGCCGTTCCCAGGTCGCCCACCTCGGTCCTCCACGCGTCGCCGCCACCTGACTCTTCCCCGATGGATACGGGGACACGTGGTCTGGCGATCCACCGCCATGTCCCCCTCCCGCCCTCCCATGACTTTTGATCATAGTTTTTGTTTTGGGGTTTTTTTTTTTGGACATCCGGAAGCTGTGCAACGGGGGGGCTCTGTCACGCCTGTAAGTTTATGTTTTGGTTTTGGTCAGGTTATGTTTAGTTTTTTGGATATTTAAGTTCTGTCTTGGCATTTCCTGGTTTGTTTTCGTCTCCATGCCAACTAATTACTTTTCACCTGTCATGTCACATCCCTGTTCTCAGCCTCACCTGTTTTCACTAATCATCACAGCTACTTAAGTCACTCTTTTTCTTGTCTGCTTTCTGGGATCTTCACATGCGCACGCACCCTACCCATGCTGCACCTCCTCCATGTCCTTGTTCATAGTTACATGCCGTGTAAGTTTTTGTATTTATGCCATTGTGCTAGTTTTGTTTATAGTTTATTATTATTCATGCCAATCGAGCAAGTGTTTTTGTTTTAAATATAGTATAGATTATCCGCCACAGAGCGCGTCCTTGGTTTGCCTTTTTGTAGTTTGTTTGTTTATTTAATAATTATAATGTACTTACATTCATGCCCGACTAGTCCCACATCATCCTTGCATCAAGGAAGCACAACAATCCACAGTCCAAGCCTGACACATACTTTATTTATTTAACGCTTAAATCTCTAGAGTCTACTACATCAACTTCAGATCTTTCTGTCAATTCTAAGTTTTTTTTTTAATGTTGTCTTCTTGTTTGTTTTCTTCCATTTTTGTCAAAGAAAACTACTTATTTTATGGCAAAATCACAAAATATGCAAAATATTCCACAAAATATATTTTTCAAAGTGGAATATTTGATTTGAAGTAATCAGAGGCTTGGATAGGTCAATAAATCATAAAAACATTGATTTTGATTCAATATTATGTTCTGAGCACAGACAGTTTAAAAAAAAAAAAAAAGCTTTTTTTTATTAGTCAACAATGCAACTTTTTTTGAATTACATTTTACCTGGAAGTTTCTTTATTCCACTTTTGTTATGTTTTTGTTTATTTTAATAGTATTTTTATAATGTGCCGTGGGCTTTTAGCTTACAGCACTCAGCTTTAGCTGCGGGCTGCAAATGTCTTCCGGGCCACACTTTTGACACCCCTGCTATAGATAATAAAACATTTAATCTGATAAATCTATGGATAAAAAGCAGAGCCTGGCGATGCATGCGCATTTATTATAACGCATCTCGGCTTCAGTAAACAATGACGGGGATGACGTCAGTGTCAGCGATGTGAGCAAAACTTGCTAACTTGTCAGCCACTTCTCCAAGAGACTCCTTTTGAAAACTCCTTCAACATTAACACTTCAAAAGGCACATATTTGTCCCGTCTGTTGTCCTGCAAAGTATGATTTTTATAGAGAATACAAACCTTTCAAATGAGCATTATTTATTCTTATTTTTATATTTTCTATTTTATTTCCATTTATACCCCCAATTTTTTATTTTTACTTTTTAAATCCGTTTTAAATTCTGTACACCGCTGCTGGAATTGTAATTTTCCTGAGGGAACTCTCCTGAAGGAATCAATAATGTTCTATCTATCTATCCATCCATCCATCCATTCATCCATCTATCTATCCTATGATAAACAATGCAATACAATGTACAATACAACTACGGTAGTTTTATGAAGTAATGTAATGATAATCATGTTATTAACCACAGAGAGTGGAGTTTTTCAGTATCTCCTTTGAGCTGTTTCTTCGTCAAACACACAATCAGCAGCTTTTTCCAATTTTCATGGATACATTTAAACGTTCTTGCTGTGGTTAACACATTCTTCTTCAGTATGATGTAGTGTTACGCTCCAACTGCTATATGTTCCTGTCATGTTTTTGATGATTTCTCTCTTAAATGACATGAATATCATCCACTTATTCTTCTCAGCACTGTCCTTTACTCTCATTGTTTCCTTACCAAGGCTGGAGAACCAAACTTATGTCTATCTCTAGCTAGAAGATAACACTAGCGAATAAAATTGGCTGTTTTGGTCGGATCTTACTGTGTTCATTCTAACAAGTGCTATGCCAGTTAGCAGTGGCTCGTAACCTAAATGTTTTCACTTTCTCAGTTGTTTTACTATATCCAATTAAATTATTTTTAAATTTACAAGAAAACATTCGTCGAACAAAAAAACATTTAAAAAGAATGTCAATTTTGCAACAACAATTCGATTCCAATTCTTGAGGTGATGATTTGACTGATGTTATATACTCGCTGTGAATAAGCGCAGCGATGGCCTAAAACACTTATTTTAAAGAATGTATTCTTAAAAAAACTAATAAATACACTTTATTTTTTAAATTATGAATCCATTCAGAATGTAAATACATTTGAATCAGGATTTGGATGTGAATAAAAAAAAATCTGCACCCCTAATATTTTAGTATACCAACTTCTGTACTGGTAACTTGACACATGGGGCGGTATAGCTCGGTTGGTAGAGCGGCCGTGCCAGCAACTTGAGTGTTGCAGGTCCCATCCCCGCTTCCGCCATCATAGTCACTGCCGTTGTGTCCTTGGGCAAGACACTTTACCCACCTGCTCTCAGTGCCACCCACACTGGTTTAAATGGAAAAATTAGACATTGGGTTTCACTATGTAAAGCGCTTTGAGTCACTAGAGAAAAAGTGCTATATAAATATAATTCACTTCACAATTCACATCTGAATAAACTTGTGTAACAATTTCGATTTTGTTGTTTCCAGGTTTTCTTGAAAAGTGACAGAGTATGTCGGATGGTGCAGAGCGGGGGATGCTCAGCAAGTGACTCTCGGGAGGTTTTTAAGAAGCACATCGAGAAGCGTGTGCGCAGTTTGCCAGAGATTGATGGCCTGAGCAAAGAGACTGTACTCAGCTCATGGATTGCTAAGTTTGACACCATCTATCGTGGGGAGGAGGACCCAAGGAAACACCAGCAAAGACTGACTGCCAGCGCCGCCTCTGAACTCATCCTCAGCAAAGACCAGCTGTATGAAATGTTTCAGCAGATTCTGGGCATCAAGAAGTTTGAGCACCAACTCCTCTATAATGCTTGCCAGGTCAGTGTGCAATTAATAAGTATTAAAGGGGTCATTTTGCATGTTCTCTCCGTGACTCCGGGAGTTCCCTCTGGGTACTCCGGCTTCCTCCCACCTCCAAAGACATGCACCTGGGGATAGGTTGATTGGTAACACTAAATTGGCCCTAATGTGTGAAAGTGAGTGTGAATGTTGTCTGTCTATCTGTGTTGGCCCTGCGATGAGGTGGCAACTTTTCCGGGGTGTACCCTGCCTTCTGCCCGAATGCAGCTGAGATAGGCTCCAGCGACCCCAAAAGGGACAAGGAGTAGTAGATGGATGGATGGATGGGTGTTAGCCCTGAAGTAGTTGTATTTGGAGGTATACAAGATTCCTTTGTAACAGATGCTAATACAAAAATATATTTGCGATGAAAAGTCCTAAACCTAAAGGCAGCAGTTCTGCCACTGCGGTTTCAAATGAAGAAAATAGTAAAGAGTGATTCTGAGAAGAAATTACTTGGGATGAAAATGTGCCTGTTGTTTTGGAACTGGACATTCCTTAGATGTGTTATTCCTATGGGAGGAAATGACACACAAGGGAAAAAAACGTTTTTGAAATCAGTCGTGTGTTTTGGTTGTTTGTGTATTGGGCACTGAAGGAAAGACTGCAGAAGGCGTCAGGTGTGTAAGGTGTGCAATTGGTACATATGTACATCAAAGACAAGAAAACAAGTTTGATTGGCTAGTCTATGAATATACTGGACTAGATCTGGTCAGATTTAGTTCATGACTAGACTAGACTCGATCCGACCAATCTAAGTCTATGAGCACGAACTGATGAAGCCTACTCCAATGAGCGGCATAACGTCCTCCAAGACAAACCAATCAGTCCAGTTGCTTGAATTGATTGAATGCCCTGAGATATGGATTACAGGATGAGTTGTGGACACCGTTCCGGACAAAATGGATTTCTGTGATATGTTAGAGATTGAAACACAGCACAATGGGATTGGCCCAGCAGTGGACCAGCTATTTAGGAATATATGCACATACTGTAGACTTTTCTTGTTCTTTGGAATTTTTCAGAATCAGGCTTTTTGTACACATTGGACTATAGCAGTATTGGCTGTTTATATATATATATATATACATATATATATATGTATATATATATATATACATATATATAAAATACATATATATATATATATATATACATATATATATATGTATATATATTTGTTGTATGGTGTCCATCTCCCACAGAGTTGGGAGGTGGGGTTTGGTGGTAGCCTGGAAGAGTCAGGGCTGCATGAGATTCTGGGTATTTGTTCTGTTGTGTTTATGTTGTGTTGCAGTGTGGATGTTTTCCCAAAATATGTTTGTCATTTTAGTTTGGTGTGGGTTCACAGTGTGGCGCATATTTGTAACAGTGATAAACTTGTTTAAACAGCCACCGTCAGTGTGACCTGTAAGTATGCCTTGCAGTCACTGACACTTGTTTGCAGAAACCTTACAGAACATGTGGCTGAGACTGTATGCTGTATGTTTGATGAAAAGGTGGATGCTATGACTTGTGTTCATAAAAGCCAAATACAGAAATGTTTGGAATGGTACGCTGTTAGTACAAGATGTAGAGGGCGTCAAAGGCAGTGTCAACACGGCACCCATCGAACATTGTTGTTTGGGTGAAAACTGACGGATGTTCGCGGGAATGATTACCCTTGAATGATTGCCTTGAAATTCCGGAGTCTCCCGGAAAATTCGGGAGGGTTGGTAATTTTAGCAAATATGCCATCAATATAAAACTTGCGGGCCACACTAACACTAAATTTACATATCAAGGTGCGGGCCGCGTGTCTGAGACCCCTGATTTAGCAGAATGAAGCACCGATAGCTACTCATTTTTGGTCTGGTTACTGACGTTTTTTTTGTCATAGGTGCCATATTAAAACTAAGTTTCGGTGCTAAAACCTAGTGACCGGTCCAATGGATGCCAAGTGGATAAGGTTAATAATGTGAGAGTCCAGTCCATAGTGGGGCCAGCAGGGGATCCTCTTGCATGTAGACACAACAGGGTGCAGAGACGTCACTAACTGACGCATGAGAAGTGGTCCACCCCGAGTCCCGACTTCATGTGAAAGTCCAGTCCACTGGGAGACCAGCAAGGAATAATTCTGAATGGAGACAAGTCAGCAGCACAGAGACATTATCAACTACTGCAAAGAGGAGTGGTCCACACTGGTGTCGGACTCGGAACAGCTAGCCTATCCTCTGTGGAGGCTGATCCGTTGTCACCTAAAAACCTCTCCACGCAGGAGAGAGGGGCACAGCAGAAAAGAGAGACGGCACATCAACTAAGCTAAAAAGGGGTCTATTTAAAGGCAAGAGTATACAAATTAGTTTTAAGATGGAACTTTTAAATGCTTCTACTGAGATAGCATTTCTAACTGTTACTGGTAGGGCACTTTGTGACGTCCCACTGGGTGTGAGTTTTCCTTGCCCTTATGTGGGCCTACCGAGGATGTCATAGTGGTTTGTGTAGCCCTTTGAGACACTAGTGATTTAGGGCTATATAAGTAAACATTGATTGATTGATTGATTGTAGTAGTAGAGCCCGGATAGGAAACACTCTCAAACCCGCAGACTTTTTTGGGGGTCTGGAAACCACTAATAAGCCAGAGTTGTTTAAATACAGATTTCTGGCCGGGACTTATGGTACAATACAATCAGCAGGACAGAATGAAGCTAGACCATTTAGTGTCTCATATGTAAGTAGTAAAACCTTAAAGTCGTATCTTAAGTGCACAGGAAGCCAGTGCAGGTGGACCAGTATTGGCGTAATATGATCAAACTTTCTTGCTTTTGTCAAAAGTTTAGCAGCCACCTTTTGTACCAACTGTGGTCTTTTAATGCTAGACATAGGGAGACCCAAAAATAATACGTTTCAGTAATTGAGACGAGATGTAACGAACGCATGAATAAAGACCTCAGTGGCGGTGGTGGAAAAAATGGGACACATTTTAGCGATATTACGGAGATGAAAAAAGGCTGTTTTAGTAACACTCCTAACGTGTGACTCGAATGAGAGAATTGGGTTGGAGATAATACCAAGATTATTTACCAAGTCGCTATGTGTAATTGTTTGGTTGTTAAATGTTAAGGTAGTATTATTAAATAGGTGCCGGTGTCTAGCAAGCTCTATAATCAGCTTTTTCATTTCTTTAGCGCTAAGATGCAAAAAGTTGCTGGACATCCATTGTTTAATTTCATTTAGACATGCCTCCAAGTGACTACAATCTGGCATCTTGTTCAGCTTTAGTGGCATGTAGAGTTGGGTGTCTTCAGCATAACAGTGAATGTTTACACCGTAATTATTTATCTATTTATGATGTCACTTAGCGTGTAGATTCTGAAGAGTGTAGGGCCAACAACCGAACACTGTGGAACTCCGCACGTTACCTTAACATACTCCGAGGTTACATTGTTATGGGAGACGCACTGCATCCTGGCAGTAAGATAGGAGTTAAACCAAGAAAAGGCTAAAGCTGACCTAAAAATACCAGTACCAGAGGAAAGTGATAGGTTAATATTACAAACAGCTCCTTGATAAGTTTACCAGGAAGTGGGTCAAGTAAAAATGTTGTTTGTCTTGTCCCATTTACAAGTCACAGAAGTTCCTCGAATGTTATTTCTTCAAAAAGAGAGATTATTTTGGAGGGCAATATCCGTAGTTCATACATTTGTATCTGCGTTAATACAACCCAGTTGCTGCTGGACACGCAATGTTTAATCTCCTTTCTAATGAGTTCAATTTTCTTGGTAAATAATTTCATAAAGTCATCATCCGAGTGGGTGTAGCTACTAGGTGGAGTCCCTTGTTGGCTTAACGGTGCTACTGTACTGAACAAATATCCAGGATCGATTTTATTGAGGTGGATGAGGTTGGAGTAGTAATTCAATTTTGGAAGTTTTTGTATGTTTTTTCAGAGGGCTTTTTTTGTCAAAGTAGTAGAACCATCATTACCTGCATTGTTAGTCGCCTCGTGCTAACAGTTTTTTTTTTATTATCAAGAAAGCACAGAAAAGGGAAATACTTATATGCTTTTGTCTCACATAAGCATTGTGGATGACAAAAAAGTGCCGGTCTCCTTTTAGAAAGACGCAACCTTAGATTTATGCTCCTATATATTTTGATTTGATCATTATCTCAGCGCCGCCCGCGACCCCAAAGGGAATAAGCGGTAGAAAATGGATGGATGGATAGTGTATTAGTTAGTTGTTCAAAAAACATAAGAACCATCAAAATTCAACCAGCATAACAATTGTGCACACTGTGTACTAATCCAAAACGACAAAAAGTTTTTTTTTTTTAAATAGTCAGTGTGAGGCTCTTACTGGGCAGCATCATGCTTTATGGCTGGTTTATTGTTAGTGGCAAATGTGCACCGAACAAAGTGGATGGACTTTGAAGAGGGACTACTTCTGTCACCTGACTTCATAGCTGAAACTTGAATCTTCCCAAAAAAATCAGAACTGGTTTTGGAAATGGACAGAGCCCACTTTCCAGAAGCCCTAACCCAGCTATATTGGCCATTGGTCCACCGTGCTTGTATAATATAAATACATGAACTCTTAGCTATTCTGCCTACCAGCCAGTGGAGTTGTGAAAGAAACAATCTCTCTTTAGCAAGCAGAATATTCACAGAGCATAGGTTTTACAAAGGGAGGGATGTCTTGTTATGGAAATGACGACTGATACCAGAAGACAAATTAAATTGCAGGCCAATGCAGCGGATATGTTGTAATGGAAAAACAAAGTGGGTGTACTTCCTTTCATCAGATGGCTTTTAGCCATTACGGTTGTGGCGGGGACTCAGCAGCCATCAAAAGCCTTTGGAAAAGTGCCTGAAACAGCGAGAATGAAAATATTTAAATTCTTCATAACATAATTATTCATGCATCTTTGACTTTATTTCATACTAAGGGTGGGAAAAATATAGATTTTTTAATACCATAATTAAGGCTGTAAAAATTCATCACACAAATAAATCACATTAATCATGTTTATATATCATGCAAAAAAGATTATACGGTCATTGATTAGGTCAATGTATATGCCAGAGCAAAGATGAGTGAGGGGACTTAGACTTGTGTGGTCGCTGGCGAATTTCACTCCAAAATACATCCTGACTGGACTTTAGATACAGCTATTATCACAATTTGAAAAAATAAATGACATGGATTTAAATACAATATTTAAAAAAAAATGTTCACATTTTGACCAGAAAATGTAATCAGTTTCCAAATATTATGTATTATTAATTAATCAAATTATGTAAGGAAATAATAACTTGTGATTAACCTAAATTCAAAACGTTGATTGATTTGAATTTAAAACATAATAATTGGACATCACAGGCATTAATATCAATAAAAACAACATAAAAAAACAAAGTCAGTTTTTGGGCTGATTGTAATTTAGGGACAATTTTTGCATTTATGCACCCAAGTGTTGCTGTACTGCTATGTTGCTGTAATGGGCAACACAGTACACAAAGTTGACGGTGTTGAAATAATTAATTGAATAATGAAAAATAAGTATTTAAATTGTGAAATAATTAATGGGATGTTTAAATAAATGCATGTTTACAATTTAAATTAATGTAAATATTTATACATGTATTAATATATTTATGTATTTGATTGTAATTTTATTTAATGACACATTTAAGTAATTATTTAAAATGTATTTTATCATTTTATTATGTCCATTTGAACCCTTGTATAGCATTGAATCTCTAATTTCTGTGATGCCACCCTAGGAGGAAGAAAACATTTTACGGCCTCTCTCCCCACTCTCTGCCGCGACTATAAATAGTATCATTCGTCAATATTTTGTAATAAGTACACCTTAGCATAACATTGTTTCCTCATCAACAGTAACGTTAACAACAAATACGAAAGTAGTACGGATCAACTCACAACAAAGAATGACTTAATTAATCTTGTTTTTTTTGTGTGTAACAGAAAATATTTAAAGTGCATCATTTTGCCTGAAAATTAAATTTTTTTTTAAAACTACTGGACACACATTTTTTGACCGACTAAACCATTTTATGCTGAAAAATAAAATTCAATAAACTAAAAAAATACATTCAAATTGATAAGCAACATCAATATAAAGGACTATAATATATAAAACAATATATGTAAAAAACCTATGAAGCAAAAAAGAATCCAACAACATTTGCAGATGTTTTTTTTTTATGAATAAAAATTAAAAAGTCATGGTTAATGACTACAATAAGAACATACTGGACAGCTTTTCGAAGTTTTCATTCCAATTACAATGTTAAAGTTGACCAGAAATACAAGTTTATCGCATTTGAAAGGGTATATTTGCATTATTATCACATCAGGGATAATGTTTATAGGCAATCATTTGTAGGTCAACATATCATCCAGTAAAATTTCGTTTTGGATTAGTTTTGGATTTTTTTCTTCATACAGAGCCCGAATACATGGACAATCCCAACAGCTTTGATCTGCTTCAAAGTGGTTTCTATAGCAACTGTACACACACATCGTTCCCTTTCCTTCTTTAGCTAGCATTTACAACTCCTTTCTCATTGTAGTGGCTTATTGATTCTTTTATAGAGAAGATTATTGGTAAATTACAGCTCATTTAAAGAAAATTGCATTTAAACTCCTCCACTTGAGGTAGCATTACATTTGGATACAAGCCTCACAATGAATGAAGGTCACAGAGCCAAAATTACCATCTCATCTTCGAATAGAAATGAACCTAAACACACTTTAGACTGACTGGACTCACATGTTCATGTCATGAATAAAAAGTGTCTTTATCTCTTATTTCCCCCCAGCTGGACAACCCTGATGAACAGGCAGCCCAAATCAGAAGAGAACTGGATGGAAGGTTACAGATGGCAGACCAGATCGCTCGTGTAAGCGTACATTTACAATTGAATGGAATAACCATAGTGACACATAGTGACACATTGTCCATAAGAAAATGCTGCTACCAAGAGCAATCAGAAACATTTATATTGATAAGAACATACACTCCTTCTCGGAGTTGTGATTACGCCAATTCATGCAAGTACAACTAAACCTTGTGAATAATGTGGCACAACTTTTTCCAAAGCCCCAACTTAGTCAGACATTTTAGCCAATCAGCGTCGTTTTTGACAAGCAAATTTGTCTCTGTGCGGCTCTTAACGCGCATGTCAAACTTAGGTTTTTTTCTTGTGTAGACGAAGCAGAAACAACAATGTGTAACAATATATCAACTCTTTATTGCTCAAACGACACAATTGTTGACCTGCTTCCGGTTTATGTTTATAACGTTAAGCCTTCTGTCTAAACACATTGTAGTTTAAATATACGGTGAAACCTCAATTCACAAATGTCTTTGTGTTCTTTCTGTTCTACGAATGTTTAGATCGAGCCGGATATGCCTCGGTCTGTGACCCATAACATGGTGTACAATTGCTTCATTAATTTTTTTATTTTTTTATTAATTTTGTATGCCGCCTAAAGCTGTACGTAGGTAACGATAACAAAGAATATTAATTGCAAGTTAATTCAATGTTGTTGATAGCAAATAAGCCTTAAAACGTTGCATTTTTTGTTGCAACTTTGTGAAAAAGCTTTCCCAAATTCAGGCATTTTAGGCCGTACAAATCACAAAATACGCCCGCAAAGTCAATGTAAAATCCATATATTGTCTCCAATTTGGTTATTGTAAAAGTTTAATCAATATGTTGACTTCCCGATTTAAGCAGCTTGGCGGAAGATTCCCTAGGTTTGCGTCCAGAGAGATGGAGTCCTTGTTCATCGAAGAGATGCGCTCATCTGTGAACTTGCTGATGGCCAACCTGGAGAGCATGCCGGTGTCCAAAGGAGGAGAGTTTAAACTGCAGAAGCTGAAGCGAGGTCACAACACATCTATAATAGACATGGGCCAGGAGGACGAGAACATCCTATCCAAATCTGACGTGGTGTTGTCCTTCACCTTGGAGGTGATTAATCTCCAAAACTTGGAACGCTGACTCATTGCATTAATCTCAAATAAAATAATGGTGCCTGAAGATTCCCACCTCTCTCTCTCTCTCTCTCTCTCTCTCTCTCTCTCTCTCTCTCTCTCTCTCTCTCTCTCTCTCTCTCTCTCTCTCTCTATATATATATATATATATGTATATATATATATATATATATATATATATATATATATGTATGTATATATATATATATATATATATATATATATATATATATATATATATATATATATATATATGTATATGTCTTAACTGCATTATCCAGAGAATAGTGCTTGATACCGTGGTAGAGCGCAATATGTATGTGGAATCTCCTGACGATTGAAGGAACCCCTCATGAAACTCCTGACGATTGAGGGAACCCCTCATGAAACATTTCTGTAGAGATGAAGTAGTCTTGTGATTTTTCCCACACACACATATATATATATATATATATATATATATATATATATATATATATACCTATATTTATATATATATATATATAGAGAGAGAGAGAGAATTTTAGTTTACACAAACATACATAAAGTACATTATGTCATGGGTGTCTTGATTTTCCAATAACATTTACAACTCTTATTTTTTTGATAGAGTGATTGGAGCACATACTTGTTGGTCACAAAAAACATTCATGTTTTTTTTTTTATTAATTTATTATGAGTCTACTGAAAATGTGACCAAATCTGCTGGGTCAAAAGTATACATACAGCAATGTTAATATTTGGTTACATGTCCTTTGGCAAGTTTCACTGCATTAAGGCACTTTTAGTAGCCTGAAGAATTTGGACGTAATCCTTTTTTTTCATTGTCCCATTTACTCTCTGTAAAGCACCAGTTCCATTAGCAGTAAAACAAGCCCAGAGCATAATAATACCACCACCATGCATGATGGTAGGTTGGTGTTCCTGGGATTAAAGGCATCAAAACATTTATCCTCCAAACATATTGCAGGGTATTGTGG